>NC_022013.1:74755370-74785991 GCF_000317375.1 Microtus ochrogaster
GGGGGGGGGGGGGGCTGCTTGCTTTACCAGCTCCTCGCTGTTGTCTTGGGGCCGTTCTAACAGCTGATTGTCATCTTCCCAGGTGTGATTACAGCTCACAGGCAATATCTGGACGATGCACTCGTGCACAATTCTTCAGTACTCAGCGGTCTTGTCTATGGATTTGATCCTGGGAGCTCACACACCTTCCAATTCCAAGCATGTATGGCCAAGGGTTGTGCTCTTGGACCCATTGGTGAGTTATGAATTTATATTCTGGGATGTGGCAGATAACCTAGCAAGTACAAGAGCAAATTATTCCTTTTATTAAAGTTCATTTAAAAGTTGTTTTTGGTTCAATGTACATATCAGGACTGTGTCCTCCGAGGAAAGAATACATATATTCATAAATAAGCAACAAGTTGACTGCTTTAATAGACATATATATAATTCTACTTTGATTATAAATGAAAGGTACATGTTTTCTTCTTAATTATGCCCCAATAATTACATTTATGATTGAAAAATAAATATTGAAAACTGTAATTCCCAGAAGATGCTTAGATTGCTGTCCAACAAGCAGATAGATCAAAGGATTGAACTTACTTCATCTCTTAAATAGACTATTTTTATTTTATAAATCTGATACAGCTTTATAAGATTGATATTTAAAATTGTATTAATATCTGGGCTTGATCCTTACATTTCAGAAGTTTGTAATGTGTATCTCTGTCTCACTGACAGTTAAAAGCATGAAAAAATTATCCTTAGCTTTCCAACATCATTCTGCATGTCCAGCTGACCGTGTATGCCCGCCATAGACCAGCATAGAGTTATTTAGTATAAAATAATACATTACATTTTTACATATTTTTCTTGATTAAATAGAGTTAGCTTCTTTTTCAGAGAAATACTCAGTTTATTAAAATTACTCATAGGTATTTTTGGCAATGTTTGCTAATTCCCTATCATTTTAATGCCCTCTGTCTTCATGGAAGAGTATATTATATAAATACTACCACAAAAAAAAAAAAACAGACCTTCAATTTAATTTGTAATCCCTTACTTTTGATGACATCCCTCCAACCCATCTGAGATTGGTTGCTTTCCAAGAAGCTAAAACAGAATATTTCCAAGATGGAACTTGCATCATTATTGCTATCAAGTCTTTATTGTGCAGACCCCTCTGATGGATACTAACCTAGAAAAGCAGGAATGGCAAAAGGCCAACACTTCTCCATTTCTCCATTCAGAGAGAGAAAGGGGAACACACACAGAGAGAAACAGAGAGGCAGAAAGACAGAAAGAGACAGAGAGAGAGGGAGAGGGAAAATATATATCAAAACAAAGAAATATTCTTATGAGCTTAAAGCCCTGTGCTTTTTGCCAGTGTAAACTGTGAATTGTGGTTCTAGCTGCCCACCTCATCTTCAAGACAGTCTAGAAACCTTAAGCAAGGGGACACAGTTATCGATCTCTGCTCAGTACAGATGGCAGGCAGTGTTAACCTTAGAAATCAAACACCACAGCACCTGATACAAAGGGGAAGGAGAATTGGGTTGTAACCCAGCCCTGCCAGGTCCCCATCCGTTCCAGTCTCCGTGCTCGTGTGGCTCACAAAACCACCTCCTCCATTTGGCACTTATCTCTCTCTCTTCCCTCCCTGTACTTGGCCCATCCTTAATAATGATTTCTACATTTTAGAGACAGAAATAAACTGAATTGTTTTTACATCTTTTGCCAATTTAATAGCATTGTTAGCCATACATGCAGAAAAATGCCACTCCGCACGCCCTTAGACAAATATGCTTCGAGTCTTACGTGCGGCATCACTCATACTTCACACGGGCAAATGACCCTTAAGATGAAAATAAAATGGCACAAATTTGGTAAAATAGGGGTTTTAAAAATAAATCATTCGTGCATCAACTCCCCATTCTTACTGTTTTGATAGAGTAAGGATTTGATAGCTCAATGGGTTTTGTCCTCCCAGCCTGACCGAGGGGAGCTATTTGGGGTGATTAAGGCAGAATTGCTCTATTCCATCTAATTCCCCTGTGGTTTGTTCCGTTATTGTCCGTTTAAAGAAGACATTTGACTTCTGAAGTATTTCTAATATAAAAAAAAATGCTTTCGAGGCTGAAGGGATAGCTCAGAGCTTAAGAGCATTGGCTGCTCTTGGCGGGGAACCTGAGTTTGGCTCCCAACACCCACATCAGGTTGCTCACAGCTTCCTTAGATCCCAGGCCAGCAAAACTGACTATGTCTTTTGGCCTCTGTGGGCTCCTGTACTTATGTGCACATGCCCACACACTGCAACACACACCAGCACGTGATTAAAACTAAGAAAATAAATCTGTAAAGGAAAATTAACACAGGTGTGGTTTTCTGAAGATGCTGGGCAGCGCAAGGGAAGCCATCCTATGCCTGCTATGTCCAGCTCCTTCTAGGAAGCATTGTTGCTCGACGAAGCTTTGGTGCCTATCTTTAAAAGGTTGGAGTGAAAAGTTAAATGGAATTTTACTTACCTAAGGGTTTCTGGAGCCTGTTAAGAGTTTTGTTAAGAATGAAAATTTTGTTGAAATGGTCCTGTGCTTTCACACAATTTTATTGTCAAATTTATTTCCTATTTCAAAGAAAAATTTTAGGTCAAAGCTCAATCAACTTCTACCTCCCAGAATCTTTTCCATAATATTCATTTTAAGGCAACATTTTTTAATTAAAAAAAACCCTCCTAATTGGAGAAAAATTATATAGTTGTCAATTTTAGTGTAGAGTAAAAGCCAGAATGTTTATCCAAACACTGAAGGAACCCTAAGAAGCTATTTATCTTGAGTTAACCAGGTGTTTGAAGTGACTAATAGAGTTATGTGGAATTAGCATTGGTTATTCACTTTTTTAAGCATCATTTTGTTGGAAACTGTTTCAAACCCCTTTCTGTACAATGGCTGGAACTGTACACAGAGACATAGCTAAAGTAGCTACATTATTATGAAACGTGAAACCGAGGAATGATTTCTTTCCAGTCTTGTTTTTTTGGCTTGTTGTGCAGAGCTGTTAGTGACTGAAGCAAGGGACAAGCAGAGAACACAGCTCCAAAGAAACCAGAGCCTCTCTCTGAGAAAGATAAAACATCTGCAGCCTCACACTTATTAAAAATTAACACTCAGTCTTTTTCACATTTGTTTTCATAATTGGAAAAGTGTATTCACCTTAACAAATAAAGCCTTCATAATTGAGACTATTTGCCGGTGGCAGGAACTCGGGCTTGAACACCGTCTTGTGTGGCGAGGATGAGCCTGTTTGTACTGCACCACGAAGGTCAGGGCTGTGGGCATGGTGGGCAAAGGGCTTTCTTTAAAAACGTGAGGCCTATTGCCGGATTCCCTAAAACCCACGTTGAAAAGTCCAGATGTGGTGCTGTGCAGTGACCGCCCCAACTCTCAGAGGGCAAAGACCATAGGGTGACTAGGGACCTCCAACAAGCAAGTCTAGCCTATGGATGAGTTCTGGACCAACGAGAGATGTCGACTTAAAAGCCAAAATGGATGGCTCTTATGGAAAAGCACCTTTAGTTGACCTCTGCCCCCCCCCACATGTACACTGCACATGCATGCACCTGCACATACACACACCGACATGCACTCATAAAGAATATGGTGAAAATTACCTACATATTCAATAGACTTTGAAAAGTCAAATATGGTCCACTGATACTTGGTATATCAAGTTCTAGCCAGAGATTAAAGCATAATACAAAATATTATGAGTCCCTTTCTACTTTCTGGCCAACAACTGCATCTTCTTTGGACACTTGGTCATTGTAGTCCCTTGTTATCAAGCCATTTCTGACCCTTGTCTCGTAAGACTTTATTTCAATGTCCTTTTTCAATTTCTGCACAGGCAGGTTAGCATCGCGTGAGCTACTGATGTGATTATTTCTCGGTGAGATACACTATGGTACATTTATTTCTTCATGTCATCCTGAAGCTGTCCAAACAGAGTGTAACCTCACTCCATGGGGAATCTGAGGCAGTTTGTTCTGAGCTAAATGTGAATGAACATGACCCAGAAACATGGATGCTGGTTTCCCTGAGTGACATGTTACACATAGAACATTCTTGAATGTTTTGTAGTCACAGAACCAAAGAATAAGTAAATAAATGAATCCGTGTATTCACCGAACACAGTGGTGGGAACAGGAAATAGGCAGGCTACAGAAAAGCCAGAGATTCGGCTGCGGATCCCAGATGCTGCCTGATGACATCCTAGCATTTGGATTGGCAGAGGCCTGTGGTCTGCTCAGTGAATGCCTTCCAGAGATTTCACCTGATGGTCAAAAAGATGTGAATCAGATTCAGACAAGGGCAGTAAATGACTATTCAGGGGAAAAAGTAAAAAAGATAGCCCGAGATATCCCAACGCTTCACAAATGTAAGAGACCCTAGTCAATTTTTAACCTATATTAAGCATCAGTTAGCATAGATATAGTTTCTTCGGGGAACTTCATCTGGTGGTGCCATGTTTTCATGCAGAAGAGGAACACAGCTCAGACAACAGAGAGAGGGGAGGGGGAAGCGGGAGTATAGAGGCTATGGGTGGCTTTTTCTCAAACCTAGGAGTCCAGTCCTCCCATCAGGAAATTGGGAACTTAAGGAAGGAGCCCATGTGTTTCTCTCTTCCTTTTACAATCACAAGGATGTTATTCTTAAGCAGTTCTGAAATAGTCTGTGGTTATGCCCAGGGCACAGGCTCACCATGGGCCAATCAACATCCTCTGGAAATGACAAGCTACAGCCTCTGTCAGGGACCAGAATTCTAAGCTTTCACAGCGGGAGGAAGAAAACACGAGGTAGACTTTGATCCTGCTGAGGAAGCAAGGTATTCTGACAAGATGCTACCTGTCACCGTAGTCTGCTCCTCAGCAAAAAGATTCTTTGAAGAAATTTTACCAAATCAAAGCCTACGCTTATTTTATTTGTGAATACAGTGAACCTTTTTGTACTTGCAGGCAGGAAACTGGACTCCAGAAGTTCCTTCTGAAGGCACGGTCAATGTGCCTGTCAAAACTGAGGGGCCCCGAGAAGCCCATGTAAGTTGGGAAGCACCTCTTCACGCTAATGGATGTTTAACCTACTTAGTCCTTTTTACCAGAAGTTTCTATGCAAGTCGAGGTAAATTGTGTACAGTTCTAACACTTTCAATAATATCAGAAAGCTTTACCTGTTTCTGAACACTTGCTTTTAACCTAATTTTCATTTCTGGATTTTCTCTAAAACTACAACCTACGTGGATCAGTTAGAGAAGCTATGTTTAGTGTGTGGTTCTTATGTGCAAACTCAGGTCGGGGTCACAGGACTAAGGTGATTTCATTTGCAGAATTACAGCCACCTGTTCTCAGTCAACACAACACTATTACACAGAAGATTCAAAAAAGAAAGGTATACGTGGTTCCTACCTATCATATTGATACAATCGCTCGGTTTAAATATTACTTCTGATTAGTCTCTGACTAACTTATAACTTAAACATAGCTGTAGATATGGGCAGTTCATCACACAGCTGGGGGTGGCATGGTCTGTGCTTGCAGTAGCCTCAGGGGTGCTGAACTGGATCTCCAGTAGAGGAGAGTCCCCGTGCGCCCTTTCCTTACCTAGACACAGCCCAAGCCTAAAATACTCTTTGTGCAAAGACTTCAGCTTCGATTTTGCATTCTACCCCAGGTATGTTATTTCTGGTTGTTATTTCCATAATTCTCTACCAAAGTGGTATTTCGGGTGTGGCAGCTAGGGGTTCCTCGAAAATACCATCAACTTCTCTGTTTCAGTAAGTTGGGCTCGCTTAGCATGACTGGTATTGTAAGCCCACCAGGGGAGCACTGCGTGACGCGGCTTATAAGACACTTGAATTTGTCTGTCTAGTAACTGTTTCTTTTGTCACTTTTCCCCAAGGAAGCCATACTAATTCTATTCAGAAGGGTTTTAATATCTCTTTTCTAACCAGGACCAAACAGGCAGAGCCGAAGCAGGGGTAGTTGCAGGCTCCAGCGAAAAGAGGATAGCCCCTCCAGATGTCATGTTGGTTTCTGTGTCTCACGTCTACTTGTAAGACTTAATTGCATTCCCAATACATATAAAAGCACAAAGAAAAAGGAAAACAGACTTTTTAAGGCTTTGGAGAGGGTATTCCTAAATTTCCACAGTGTGTTTGTAAGGAAATAAGCGAAGGCACAGTGAATGGACTCCTAGTCAGAAGCTAAGCTGATCCCCTCAAAGATTGGCCTGTCCCTTTTTTATGCAATCAGCGCTTTGATGTATTCTGCTGTGAAGCACTCCTAAGATTATGAGGTGAAGGAGTGATGATCGATTTGAAAAAAGAAGCAACATTTAGGCCGGACCCATGACAGCCCGGCTATTTCCGCCAAGGCGGCCGGGTGAATAATGCAAGAGCCGTGTTCCCCCTCGTGTTTAATCTTGCATTGTTTTTGCAGAGAACATTTCTGCTTGCCTTCTAAGTCCTGTCATCTTCGGTTGTCATCCCGTCCCTCAAACCATCAAAACGGTATTAAATGTTGCAAAGCTGGGCAGCGAGAGAACTTTCAAAAGTCAGAATCCATTTGCTAAGCAGCCCTTGTAGAAAATGTATTCTGTCCTCGGCAGAATTTTCTTCCACTTCTTTCCACTGAGAAGTTTACTGATTTCTCCCAGTGGAATCTGCTGGAATTTATCGGTTCATGGTTGGCAGTCACAGATTAAGGTAAATGTCGATCCGTAATGACCCTCTACATGTTAGCATTTCAGTAAAGCTGGGCTTTTATGTCAAAGCTATCGGAGAGGGAGCTATTACACATGACAGGGTGATCAAGGGACTCCAGACCAAGGCAAGCATTATTAAATATTGACTAGTTCCGTGATTTATGTAGAGCTGGAGGAAAAAAGTGACTTTTTAACCATTATATATTCTTCAGCAACGAAAACCAGCCATTTATCTCCTGCCGGTAGTGAAGGACAGAGCGCTGCATATTTTAGTGGCGGGAAAAGCTAGTCTTATAAATGAGATGATCTCCTCCGTGATAACATTTCAGTCTGTTAATTGCCAAAAGCAAAACAGACAAATTGGAAGCAATTACAAGATTTGACTTAGAGAGTCCTGGGTGCGCGTCTGACTCCGAGTGGGGGGTGGGGGGCGGCAAGACGGCAAGCAGAGGGTGCCTCTTGGACTTAGCCCCAGCAGGCTCCTCGAGTCGGTCTTGTCACCGGAAGACCCCTGTCCGATGTCAAGAGCAAGGGTTTTGGCATCTCATCCTGTTGGCTATCAACAGCTAGGTGGCATTTGGAGTGAGTAGAGGGGGGAGGTCTGTGTGACTCTCTGAGAAAGGAATTAAATGTTAATTCACCACCGTTGTAAAAATGATCGTCTACTTCCCAGAGTTAGACAAGGCTTCCTGAGTTGTCGGATGGCTAATTGGTTGTTTTCCTGACATGATGAACAGCTGCAGAAGAGTTAGTGGTTAGAACTCCCAAGACGGGCTAGAGCAGGTGCCTGCGCCCGGGCCATTATTTCTCAAGCTAGAACGGGCAACTCTCTCTCTGCAGACACTCATCCAGGAACCTCGTTCCATGTGGCAGCTCCAGTTCTGAACCAAAAACTTTACAAAGTCAGCAGTACGATTTGCACAATGTAGGCGGCCAATATAGAAAGATTTTCTTCTCCTAAAATTTATCCTTTTGCCAGATGTTATTTTCCCATGAGGCAAAGTTTAAAGACAAAAATAAGAAGGAGCCAAAGTTTCCATTCTGCTCATGAGTCTCAGAGGAAACTATGGCTAGTCTCTTCTATCATACACCTGTCTGTCTGTCTGTCTATCTATCCACACACCTATCTACCCATCCATCTATCTACATGTATTCCTCTATAAAATGATTATATTCTTCTTTCCACACATACAGTTTCTCACACAATTGGTACCAAATTGCATGCTTAGGTTCCAGTCTGTTTGTTTGTTTGTGTGCTGTTTTTATAAATCAATAGTTTCTGAGATGCTCCAATGAGAATAGAAAGTTTTCATGTACTTGATGTGCTCATACAACTTCATTGTCTAGTTGGTGTCCTATTAATAGACAGTTGTCTAAGTCTGTGGTTCTGCCAATAATGCCACAATGGACTAATAATCCCATTTTATACCTTTGCAGGTATATTAATTAGAAAGATGAATTTCTTAAAATGTGTTGCCTGGTGGGAGAAACGGTTTTCCCCAAAGAAAAGCAAAATATAAAAAGTTGTAATAAAAATGTGTCCCCTGGAAAAGGAAATGTGCTGTAAGTCTGTAAGGCACTTCCGGTTTCACTCCACAGAAGTAGAGACGAGGAAGAGTGTGGGCATGCCACATGTCCGATCAGCATGTTGTCGCACTGGCCTTTGCTGGCCTGGTGTACTGAAAAGCAGGTCCATGCAGCCCTGGCTCTGCCATCCTCCTAGCAGGATGTAGTTTGAAGGAACTGTCCTGTGTGAATTTGTTCTTTGCCAGTCTTTGATGCCTCTTTTTACTGAGCACGAGTCTCCTTAGATATTAGGAAAACCTGCTCTAAACATCACAGAATTTCCCACTGATGTTTCCCCTAGCACTTAAAGTCATTCCCTCAAGAATGCCCCTACTTGCTTCACTTGGATATGTAGTTTACGGTGCATAAATCAAACACTAAGCATCCCTTTGTTTCAGAAGTCTCTCATTAAATAATCTACCTACTTTATCCCCTAGGGTTGAAGAATTTTCTGTGTCCCCTTTGCTGTGAGCTCTTGTAGGCAGAGCTGCACCTCTATCTATGTTTCCTTTTTACCTCTGGTTCTTTCCTTGTTTGGTGGAATTTCCTTCCTTCCTTCTACTCCTTCAAGCCCTGTTTATGTGTTTCCGGTTCCCTGGGGAACTGCCAGAGCTGTTGTGATGGGGGCGGTGCTGATGTGTGGCTGCCAGGCACACTTACACCCTTGTGGTGCTGGGGTTTCTTAATAATAGGATGATGCTTTTTGTTGGCCCTCTATCTCTCATTTCCCCACATAGACATAAACCCACTTATCCTCCCATATTTCCTAGTTAAGGATGGTTTTATATATTCGTAGACTGTAACACATGCATGCAGATGTTAATGTCACTAAGTAGCTTTTAAAGGCCACTTTTAGGAAATACCTTGCCGCCTTCACTCTCAGATCTGAATTCACACTGTACCAACATGAATTTATATCTGTCTAGTCATAACATCCATCTTCTACATATAGCTGCAGTTTTTTGGCAGAAGAATTTAGTGTCATTGTCCCTGAAGTACAAGAATCTTCCCAAGACTTTAAACTGGTTTTTTAACTAGGTCCACAAAACAGCACCAACAGTTTGGACCCAGAGGACACCTGCAGGCAGATTAGGTAAGAGGAGCACCCCAGTCCGTCCATTCTCAGGCATGGGGGGCAAGAACGACAAGTGGGGTGGAATTAATCAGGGGAGGATGGGGGACAGCGGGATCACCCTCAGTTCAATTACGGACTTGAGTGTGAGAAAACACCAGAGGCCAGCGAGGCCCAAATAACTATGAGTCACCAAGTTAAGTAGGGTGCTCCTTCCTCACCAGGAAATGGAGGATTCCATCTCCTGCCATTTGCACTAAGACTTAGCACTTAGTTCTTGGAATTATGCCTGTTTTGCCTCATCCATTCAATTCAAGAGACATCTGATGTGAGTCCGTTTTCCTAGGGTAAGCAGGTGCCATGCCCTGGTCTGCAGAGGGTCTATCCAGTGACTCTCAGAGGAGATCACTCACCTCACTCAGGTGAGCTGTAAACCCTCAGCAATCAGTAGAAAAAATCCTTTGGGTGTGGAAATTTTTGTTGTTGTTGTTGTTATTTACTTCATATATAGTCATTAATAATTTTAATTTTAGGTAATAGGTTTATAATAGCATCAGACATATTTAATTTGCAAGATTTTTAAATAAAGAGAATGTGCGAATTCAAGAAAAAAATTACAGTAAATTATTCCAAGTAACAGAAACCTGGATCACATAAAACTGGCTTCGGAGTTACAATTGATATTTCATTTTTCTCACCACATTTACGAAAGCAATTGGTGCCAAGACTTTGAGTGCAGGTTATCAGTAAGACAGAGTTTCCGAACATTTTCAGCTAAAACCTTATAAAACTATCCAGTTACCAAGATAGGAACTGGAGAGAGAATAACTTCGTGAAGCGAGAAAGGAAAGGTTCTGAATCCCTTCAGGGCATATTTTCCCCAGTGCCAGCCCTCTGCAGCCACCAGGCTTTCTGGGAGTCCTCAGAGCAATCCTATTTTTAGTAGACAAAGCTGTGTCTTAGCCACACATCCAGCTCTTTTCCCGGGCGGTGATTGCGGAATGTTCAGCGAATTGTTTAGCTCTTCATTATCCTTCCTTTGAATGGACGGGAAGTGATTTTCAGTGGTTGATGGCCTGGCAGACTGTTTTGTGTCTGAGACGTCCTAATTGCTGAGTCCTTTGTGCACCATAGCTCAGGTTTTGTCTCCAAGGCTCCCTTTTTCCAAATCCCCTATTTGGTGTTGAAGCACACAGAATAGAGACACGAATTTGAGAAAAAGATGTTGTAGGTGAGGGAGAGAATTTTAAAAAAAGAGGATGAATAGAAATGGTCTTGCAACCTCTCAGAGGGAGATGCTTTTCGTGCAGAAGCAGATTGATAACCTCCTACTGCTGTAACCATGACTTTGGGGATTTCTGGAAGTTCCACTTCCAGAGCAGAGACAGAGTGAACACAGAGGCTTCATGTGAGTTTTCCCCCTCGGGGATGGACACCTCTAACAAAAAGGATCTACAAAGAGCCGAGGGAAGAGCTGTAGGAGACAGCGGGGAAGGGAGAAGGAAAAGTGAGTATGAGGTTTACATTAACCACGTTTCCATGCTCAGAAGAACTGACAGCCTTTGTACAAAAGCAAACAAGAAATATTAACTTCAAAGACTATTTTTAAAAGGGCAAGCTGGAGTTTGAAAAGAATAGGGGCATTCATTATCTGTGCACTGTTGCATGATTATGTTTAGGAATGGTTTCTATACCTATTTTTCCTCTTTATGAACTAGGAGTTTTAATTTTCTACGATAGATACCTCTTGCTTTGGCAGGAAATGAAATAGAAATCTGGAGAGGACCCATCATCATTGTGGAGAACAGTCTGGAATCATCACACTGTTTCAGACTTGAAGAGCTGGGTTGGGTGACGCAGCCCTCTGGTGGGTGCCCGAGAGGACGAAGAGAGCCTGGTGTAGATTCCTGTTTCAGCAGGAAAACACTTGGGGTGCCTCTTACACTGCTAAACAGTCTTTGTCTTTCGTGATCCGCCTGCAAGTCTTCCTCCAGTGGTTGTCAATGAAAATCAAAGCAGAATGTGGCCAAATCAGGCATCTAGATAGGAATGGGCGGGATGAGTCCTATGACCCAGGAGTTAAGATGGTCTGGGGAGTACTGAAGAATGGAGCACCTGGCTTTTGAGGTGCTTTGATGCATAGTGCGTACCGTGGCTTTCACAGCCTCTGGAGCCCCTAGAAGGTGGTAGTTGCTTTCACACTGATGAGATTTGCCTCCTGTAGAAGACAAAGAGGAGGGATACATGAAGTAGCCTTCTCTCCTCTCTTGACTGTGTGTCAGCTCCAGGAGACAGGAGTGCCTCTGTGGTCCATACTCCTTTAAATCCTCCCACCCTGGTGCATATAGTTTGCCTAGAAGTTACGAGTCACCAGGAAGAGACTGTGGCTATTGCAACGCTGCAGATACCAACAAATGCTGAACAACTTAGAAAACGCCATGTGGGGGTCAAGCTTATCTAGAGAAACCCAGGGACTGTGCACAATATCTCCTCCCCATGCCCGCCTTCCCTCTTTCCCCCACCGATGGACCATGTTTTATCAAAATTACAAAGAGAAAGGAGAGAGGGAACATTTGTTTTCTTGGGAAGGTAAAAGAAAATAACGATCCCTGAGAATCCCTGCGAGTTGCAAGGAGACTGCAGGAAGGCTGGGGCTGTTAGGAAAAGGATTGCTTTGTTTTATCGTCCCTGGGGCCTGTTTTTCAGTGTGGAGGGAGCTGTGTATTTTTTGAGTCTGGCTGGCAAGCCATGCAGTATTTCTGACACGGTGCCCCCTGGGAGGGACCCCAGGGAGGGGGGAGATTGTTTCTGGGTTACAGGACAGCTTGTAACTGGGAATCCCCGTCGGAGAACTTTGTAGCTGTGTGTCAGTCAGGGGGAAGATGAAAGAGGCTGTTTCTTCTCAAGCAATCTGAATTCGTTTCGCCATAATGAGTTGGAGGGAAGGGCGGCCAGACTGAACGCAGCTGAGGTGCTGTGGAGCGGATTTTCCGGGCAGAAGGAAAAGGAAGCTGGGGGTAAAGGAGAGCAGTGTCAGTATGATGGCCTCTGCGGCCGCTACTGCCAAATGCTGATGCACCTCCTTGTAGGTCTGTTTCTTAGGGTCATTTTTCCTGACTCCAGGGTCCATATTTTGAGACTCTAAGGCCAAAGAATATCCATTCCTATTCCAGGTATTAAAATGAAATTACAGTGTGCACTCATTAACACCCAGCAGAAGTATAAGGCAGTCATGACTGTCTCTGGCACAAATTCTCATCAAGGACCGACCAGTGACAGATGACAGGATGGATCCATTTGTGGAGCACAGTTTTGGCTGTGTATTTCCTCTGGGACATAAAGAAAGTAAATGAGTATTGTGGTGGGGAATTGTTGGGTTGTAGACAGCAGGGCAACAGTCCTGGACCTTCCTTGACCATTTTAGGTGTTTTGAAATCCTCGTAAGAGATATTAAGAATGGAGACACACAGCTAGCATTAATTAGGAAAACACCACCTCACAAAAAGATAAAAGAGGAAGAAAAGAAAACGTTACAGCCTTGCATAAAATTTCAATGCATTTCTGGAAACAAGAAAAATGTAAACATGAACGTGAAGGATATTTAAAAGCACATTTGTCTGGCTTAAAAGTAATTGCAGTATTGTTTGCAAAAGTAACATCGACACTATTTTCAAACTTTGGTTGGAGAATGATCATTTCCAGCACATATTGACGTTTCTGATTATACATCCGGTCACTGCCAATAAAGCTGCAGAAATGTATTATCCGGGCAGATCCTTCCACAGGAGCAGAGTTAAGCATTAATTTATCAAACTCAGTTTAGAATTTTTCTCCTCTCAACCCTCACGCAGCAGCTACTTGGATTTGCGTCTGATAGCCAGTTGGCTGTTTTCCTGACATCAGGAACCTGCGCTGACCCCACCATGTCTCTGTCTACTGTGGGTCCATTTGTTTTCCTATGGCCAGTGTTTTCATCACCCACTGGATGAAGAGAAACTCGAGTGCCAGCTTAGATTGAGGAAAGGGGGTGTCCCTGGGAAGTGTAATCATCTGAATTTTGAATGAGGCACTCTCCAGTGAATAACTCCATAAATGTTGTCTGTGAATGGATTCTAGACTGACTCCCTGGAGTCATAGTGAGAAAGAGAAAGACTCCTGGCAGCATCTTTGTCCGGCTCTATGACACATTCCTCCACATAGACTCCCTCCCTCATCCCCAAATTCCTCTTGCTGGGATTCGGGAATGAACACGCATGTGTGGTGAAGAGATCATCCTTCATCGACAAGAGACTTGATTCTTGTTCTCCCAGCCTCGGACACACGAGATTACTCAGTCCTGTTTATCAGTGACATGGGATCCAAGAGTCTTGTGGAATGATTTCAGAAAACTCAACTTGTGATAGGTTTCAGAAACTTGTGCTTCTAGTTTGTCAAAAATCACGTATTTTTCCCGTTATAAAATTTTAGAGAGATATTGAATGAACTTTTATATCTGAAAAGGAGAAATTTGAAAACACAGAGTCAAATTCAAACGTTTATTCATTTGTCCATAGAACAAACTGGCGTGGAGCTTGTCCTATGAAGCAGGAGAGATGATGATGGGGCGGGAGGTGCAGTTCCTAAAGCGAGGGGCTCCGAATGTCCCAGGAAGATAAAAATTAGCCAAACAGCCATACAAAAGCTTAAAGTTGCAGGCTTGAGTTAAATCAAAATCAGTTATCACTAAGGTATTGCTTAACAAGGAATTTAATAAATTTTGAGGGTCAGGAAAGTTCCTCAAGCCAATAATATTTGAAGTAACTGAAACAGATGCTTAGGAGCCAACCAGGAAGAGGATTCCCAGAGGGAAAACATTTGTTTTGTAAGATGTACAAGAGCATGGCTTTGTGGTTTTTTTTTAAAAAAGATGATGTATAGGTGATGTATAGGCTGATGATAGACAGACTGATAGATAGATAGATAGATAGATAGATAGATAGATAGATAGATAGATAGATAGATAGATAGATAGATGATAGGTAGGGAGACAGATAGATGAGAGAGAGAGAGAGAGAGAGAGAGAGAGAGAGAGAGAGAGAGAGAGAGATGTCAGTATGCCTGAGGCACAGAGTGATGAAGAGACTAGTAGGTTACAGCGATGGGACTCTGGGTAAAAGCACTTTCTGTGAAAGCAAGTGGTCCTGAGTTCAAATCCTCAGTACACATGTGAAAGGCAGGCATGGTCATGAGTGACTGCCACTCAGTCCTGTGGGTATAGTGTGGAGACAGGAGAATCCCTCCCTGGAGCTGACTGACTAAGACATTCAGCATCAGATTCATTATAAGACCCTGTGTCAAAAGATAAGGAGAACTCCTGTAGAGCAAGATGCCTGATACCCTTGTCTTTCTTTGCAGACATATAGCCATATGCCTAACCTCCCAACATACATGCACACTACGCTCATACATACACACACATGCCTGCTTACACACATGTGCACAGACATGCATGTATACACACTCATACTCATGCATTAGAGAATGGAAGAAAATGAAGCTGGAGAGCAAGACAGAACTGGTTTCCTCAGAGTCATGGAAGGAATTTTAAAAGACTTTGGCTACAAGTTCCAATAGCTGACAAATTCTCAAAATTTTCAGTCGTGATGCAGATTTTCATAAGTTACACTTAGTATTGGTAGACTTACTAGTTTAGGTGAGTAGCTGACCCTTTTTTCTCTAATTAAATATGTTTTATAGGTTCATTTTCTCTCTGTGTATGTACATACATGGGCATATATACATATGAATTTGAAATTTACTATGAACATTTCTGGGATTTGGCTTTATACCTACAATGAGTCCTACAATGCCCCATCTCCTCATCACACACATACACACAGACACATACACACACACACAAAGACACACACCATGCCCTAGTATGATCACATCAAAATATACTAACTCCTTTTGCTGGGTCTTGAATCCTTGAGTATTTCTGCACATTTTTTATGACTTCCAGCTTTTAAAAGGCTATTAAGTTACAGATTCAGGATTATTTTTTAAAATCACTTATTGATTTTCATTGGCAAAATGCTCTCAGGAAAAGTCACATCAATTCAGATGCCATCCAAACATTTACAAATATGCCCACCTGGCTGTGACTATGCTAATTTGATAGGTAAAACAGAAGATTGCTTTAGTTATCTTTTTTTTTTTTGAGGCCCTAAAATCTGACCTGATATCCAAGGCAGCATAAAGGCTATGAATGGTGCTCAGAAATGAATCTACCATCACAAATTTTATCTGACTTATTTTTATATGTTTATGAGATCTGGAAATGGTTCTGTGATCTCGGCTGGTTAAGTGTTTGCTTATTGCATTGTGCATGTTCTCCATCGAGAGCTGCAGCACATGGGCTGCTGAACTTAGCAAGGTACATAAAAGATCTGACTTCACAGCTCTGCTGCCTCTGGCTTCTAGGTGCTTGTTTCCCCTGTATCTGTCAGGTAGATCACCATGTGCTCAATTAATCTTGCTGATTCTAACAGCTAAACTCTTCCTCAATACCTTCATATCTTTAAGCAAAGTTCTATTGCGTCCTCCAGCTTATTGTTTGTTATTATTGAAGATCTCAGCTCTCATATGCATATTCTCCTGACTTTGTTCAGATTAACTTGAACAAAATGCCACAGACATTTTGATGGACTCTCCTGCTAATAAATCCATTGTTGAAGACTTAAAATCTTTGGATATTACTCACCTGGTGAAAATGCATCACCATTACATTAATTTATGCCTTTTATATCATCCTGTAAGGTTTTGTTATTTTCTACATAAGGATATTGTGTTTCTTAATGGAGATCTGTCCACTTATTTTTTTCTTTTTCTTATTGTGTTCACTTATTTTTATTATAGTGCTAACGGAACCATTGGTGCCACCAAGGTGTTTTAAAAGCATGCCGTTCTTATCACCTCTTTATATGTTTATAAATCTCCAGGTCAACAATTTTTCCAGCTCTCCAAAGACAGGAAATATTCTCTAAGAATGCATTCTGGGTGACTCCATTAGGGGTTGCCAGCTGGATATCACTCTAACACAGAGTGAATACTCATTTGAATGAAAAGACCTCGAATTTAAGTTTTGCACTGCAAATATAACCCTTATAATTTGCATATGCCCCAACAGAAGAATCCACTCAATTATTTGTTTATAGTAATTAAATTGAGATTATTAAAATAAACATAAAGCCTGTATGAGAAGATTAAAATTCATATCTATTTGTATAGAGTAAGACCACTAGAAATTCCCTTCCTTAATTGTTTTAAAAGAAAAAAGTCAGATGGACACATAAAAATATTTGTAAAGTTATGCCCCTGTCTTTTATATCATAAAATCAAGTTGGGGCTGCGTAGGGTGGAGCAGGGAATGGGGGGAGAACTGGGGAGAGAATGCTCTTCAACATCTATGGGTTCAATCAACACAGTGTGTGAGCAGTAAAGACATCAAACGGGACCTGTGCACACACATGCAAAGAAACCACAGATTGTCGCATCTGCAGAGCAGCAAGCGTCAGTTACAAAGGTGATTCTAACCTATACTGCAGCAACCAAATACGACAGATACAGAACCAATGACAGCATCATGTTGTCTTAAGATTAGCTTCTCTTTTCCTGGTTTTTGATATGGCAGTGTGTGTGTGTGTGTGTGTGTGTGTGTGTATGTGTGTACTCCTGCATGAACACACATGTACATGTGCATATTTGCGCATATGCATTTATGTGTGTGCAGGTACATGTGTGTACGGGAACACGTATGTGTGTGTATACATCTAGGAACCAAAAGAGAACCTCAGGTACCGTTTCTCCAGGGATATTCACTTGCTTTTTGTGGAACGCGGTCTCTCACTGGCTGCCTGGCCAGCCCAGGAATCGCCAGCTCTAGGATTACAGGTGTGAGCCACCATTAGTGGCTTTCTTATTTTTCACATTCGCTTATTGTGTGTATGTAATTGTGTGGGTGCCTGGGTGTCATGGTTCACATGTGGAGTTTAAACTCCGGTCTTCAGGATAGAAAGCTCATGCCTTCCCCTCTGACCTGTCTTGTTGGCCTGGTGCCTGCAGCGTTCCACATGGGTTTAGGGATCAAATTCATGTCTTCCTGTTTGCAAGAACTTTACCCACTGAACTATCTAGGAGTCCTTGATTTGCTACTAAGGTTTGCATTTCCTAGTAGTCATGGATTATCTGAATGAAAAAGGGAAGGAAAGGGAACAGAAGGGGAGGGAAAGGAGGGAAAAGAAGGGGAAGTGGGGGACAGGAAGAGAAGAAAGTCAGTCAGTAACGTTTTTATAGCAAATCTACTAGAAGATTTTAACTTAAACAGAGACATTACAACCCAAGGACTTAGGAACCAAAGGCCAGCATTCTTTACATCAGGCAGGGGTGTTTCAGAATCTGAAGCTTGTTTCCCTCTAAGGCCCAAGCACTCACAATTGCTCATCGTTATCATCTAGTTGTTAGGTGAATCCCTAACAGCCTCCCCTTCACTTTTCCCAGTAAGTTGTCCCTTATGAAAAAAGACTTTTAATGAAAATTGCTAAACGATGTCTCTTAATTCTTGGAAAATGCTTCACTCCTGTTTTGAGTGAATGTGTGTAGTCAGATCTCAGAGTACTCTTGTGGATATGGCACAAGGGGAAAAGAAGAGATAAAAGTCAGTCTGCAAAGCACTGGTGACATTTTATCTACTAGATAGTAAGGAATGTGAGGGGATGTGTTTTTTTCCACGATTGAATACATAGTTGGCCAATACTTTCACTTTGGATTTTTCTACCAACCATACCCTTTGTTACTCAAGATACAAGGATAACAATGGTATCTTATAAGTAAAATAGTTGCTCCAAATCATGCTAACAGCTACCTCTCCTAAAAATCCTGTTTTTTCTCGGATGACCCTCAATTTAGCTGTTGTCTACCAAAGTTTTAAGAAAATTAATGAATACCTACATTAAAATAAAAAAAAAGTTAGATGAGGTTGGTGCCTCGTGCTGCTGGAGCTTGCTCTTGCACCTCAATCGCCTTATAAATCATGGAAATAAGTACAGCAAACATTCGCTGACCGATTCCCGAACGCTTCGGGGCTGTAGGTCCATCACTGAGCTGACGTGTTGAAGTTGGCTTAAGAAAGCAAAAAGTATGTCATATGTCAACCCCTGCCTTCCATCACGTTTAGAGTGGCATGTCTTCCCTGGCGTGGTGGCCGAGGGTAGTGGCACGTGGAACTTTAATGTGACTGCTTTTGGCTGGCTCAGCATTCTTGAAAAAATAAATAGACTTTTCCGTTTGTGATTGAAAGGGTTAAATAGTACCAATTCATTACTGCTCACAAAAGGATTTATTTTGTTCTCATAAATCAGTTTTATTCCACGTTTTTATTTTTCCCCTGGGTGAGCAACTCCAATTGAAATCAATACAGGTGCAGGTGACACAATCAATCTAGATATTTGATTATGGATTAGAGATTCCCAGGTCTGCTTTTCAGTCATTTTCTTTCTGATTGTCTCCCTGAAGAATTACATATTCTTATTGGCATCTGTGAGTTATGGATGTGTTTAAAAAGCAGATAATTGTCGCCATCATCATAATCATCATTTGTATAGCAGCAGCATAAGCCCCTACCCCCATCCCGAGAGCAAAAATACAAACTTTAAATATCTCACGATCGCATGAAACTGTCTAAATTTCCACTGTTTTTCTTCAGATGGAGCCTGAGTTTTAAAATAACATTTTTTTTTGAGCGACAGCCTGATCATTTGTGGAAGAAGCTGCATTCTTGGGGCATTGGGAGCCGAGAGGATGACTATGTTCAAAGGCAGAGGTGTATCTGCTTGTACAACATTTGTTTTACAACTGTAGTACACCAGCTTCTCTAGGTTAAGGAGGGAACAGCAGTCAAGGAAAGTTAATCGTCTCCGGGTGGACCCAAGCTGCTGCTTTTCATTTCTGTAATTATCCAGGCTGGAAAGACACCGCCTGTGGGACAGGAAAGAGGAAAACAGCCCAACTTTAAATTGCAGAATAAAATTGATTAAGTTGTTGCTCAAGAGGCCAACATTTATATAGCAGACTCCACAAACAGATTTATATCTTATGACCTGTACGTATTGAAGGCTTATTTGGGGACTTTTGGTACCGTATTATACTTACCATTGTGGCTACTGGTCCATTCCTAAGCCAGTTTTTTTTCACAAGTTAATTAAAGCATTTAGTAGCTCACTTTAAAAAAAATACATATAACAAGGCAGGGTTTTATGTGTGTGTCTGCTTCTCTTAAGTGTGAAGGCATGATCAAATCTGCGTTTTACATTTGCAGCAATGGTCTAGTCTGGCATAGCCTTTTCTTCTTGTCTGAAGATGTCTGTACTTTCCTTAGACATCTGGGCTCTCCCATGACCTTGTTTTACAGAAATTATGAATGCTATTAAAATGTATTTAATATAGAAAAAGAGAAACTAAATAGTGCATGGTAGCACATGTGAACTTCCTCAGAACTTTCAGGTCATAGATCGTGTTTTAGTAGCAAACAGAAAGAATTCAGTCTATGACCAGGCAGCCTTGTGTCAGGGACCATCCTCAACAAAAATACCACTTGCCAGGTGTGGGGATCAGAAATATTAGCGAAGAATATGAAGATGCATTTAAAAATAATAAAACAGAAATACAGAATAGTACCAGGAGGGCATTCCAGTGAATACTGAAATTGCCCACATTTAATTTTCCATACACTTTTATGCCCTAGTACAAAAGGAGGAAGAAGGCAACAAAAGACTTCTTTAACATGATAAAAAGGACAGCTCAAACACTTAATTGCTTTAACACTTTGGGACATCAAGTCTTTAGCATTCTGCTGTTTAGGGAGTGAGCCCACCCTAGAACAAGTATCCTGAAAGCAGCCATTCCCCAGGTAACCTCCTATTACAAAGGAAGGAGCAAACATATGCTTACATATCCTGACCATCAGTCAGGATGGAATGGAGCTACCTGTATGAGCCACCTTAATGTCAAAAGAACCAGGTCACCACATCCTGATTCAGGCTGTATAGGCCTGATTGTTGTTAACAACTGAGCAACTTCGAACTCTCTGACCTTCAAGACAAGGTAGAAATAGGCTCACATTTTTGGGCCTCCACAAGTTGTGGCAGTGAATCCAGTGTCTTGGGAAGCTGTGGGGAGCTAGAGTTGGATGCACACAGATTCCGCAGGCAGACTGCACACAAGACAGCAGACTCTCTGGTAGGAGGAAACCACCATGCAGTGGCTCTGGAAGATCACAGCTCTGCTTCTGGATTGACAATTCTAGAGCTATCTAAAACCATTTCCAGCCATTGGTTCTCCATCAAGCTTTGCCATCTACATCTGATTAGCAAGCTGATGGCCACAGACCCTTCACCTTCCTCTGTGGCCTTTCAGCCACAACACACCAGTGAGAAAACTCAGATCCCCATAGAATGAAATGATGTTACTGGCCACTTTCCTTCTGTGGGATGAGCATCCTGTCTTGATGTCTTGATGTCTTGATCTTGCTCTTGATGGATGATGATTACAACAAAGGTTTTCATTACTCTGTGCTTTTGGTTTTTACCATCTAACAAGTTTCAACTAGCTTGTTTGCTAAATACTTAATAAGGATTTTTGTTGTTTTATTTGTAAACAGAGATGACTTTTTGCTTCTCAGTCACCCAGACCCTAATGATCACATAAAAACTATATTAATTACCACACTGTATGGCCAATGGATTAGGCATATTCTCAACTAGTTTTTATGTCTTAAATTAACCCCATTTCTATTAACTGTGTATCACCACGGGGTTGTGACCTACCAATAATGTTCTGGCATCTTTCTCCCTCAGTGGCTACGTGACATCTTCTCAACTCTGCCTACTCTCTCTGTCTCTGTTAGGATTTCCCAACTCTGCTAAGCCATTGGCTGAAACAACTTTATTCATCAACCAATAAAAGTAAGGACATCCCACATCATATATTTGCTTTTGTTTTTGTTTTCTTGGTTTTATTTCTGGTGTTCCTCTGTCTTTGAGATTTTTTTCTTTCATTTTTTAAGGTGATTGTTGTGAAATAATCTTTTTGTACAAGGCAAAGATGTGTCACTCTGATTGGTTTAATAAAAAGCTGAATGGCCAATAGCTAGGCACAACTTTCAGGCACAGAGGGTGTTGGGAAGAAGGGTGGAGTCACCAGCCAGATGGAAAGGAAGCAGAATGAGGAGTACAGAGTATAGATAACCAAGTCACATAAAAGAATTTAATTAAAAGATATAGAGTAATTTAAGTTATAAGAACTATTTACAAACAAGCTTAAGCTCTCAGCAGCTCTTTCTTAGTTAATAATAAGTCTCCATGTCATTACAGGGAGCCCACAGGCCCATGAAAAAGTTCAAGTAAGGGGGGATTTTCTCTCCACTGGTACCCCAGGCTACGTGATAATTTCACCTTTTTAACCTTTCTTTTGGGGCAGCTCTGATGTTCTGAATTTGGCCTCAAAGGCGCTTAGAGTTGGTTTTCTATCAATCCGAGCCTTGAGTGTTCGCTAAGCCCTGCTTGTCTCTTAATGGCATACCTGTTGCTTGGGAGGATAGCGCGAGGTAGAGATTACAGAGAGGGATGGACAGAACCTGTATAATTTAGTTCATTCTGACATCCAATTGTGTGTTCTCGAAGGAGGCACCCACTGTCATCTCCTGTGCATCTCTCATTCCTGGACTCTTGGATTCTCAGCCAGTACAAAACTCAACAGGAAAAGCAGCCCTGACTCCACTGGACAGCCAGATTTGTCTGACTAGCCTCCTACCTCTGAAGACTCTCTGGCTGAATGAAGAGGCTAAGCAAGTTTCTCTTCTCAATGGAGAGGTGAAGCATGACCTCAGTGTTTTCCTTAGTTTCTGTGTCTGCTATGTGAGTGGTAAGCAGCTCTGCTGATTAGCACAAAGGCTTGTCTAAACTGCCTTCTACATCCAAGTGTCAGAATGACTGCCCTTCCTCTTCTCCTTCCTTCTTCCTCTTACTCTCTCTTTCTTTTTAAGATAGGGACTCACTGTATAGTCCAGCTGCCTTTGAAATCACTTTATATCCCATGCTCACCTCAAATCCATGATGGTCCTTCTATTCCAACCTGCTAAACATTGGAATGACAGGTATGTGTCACCAGGCCTAGCTACTCCATCTCTTCATTTTCCTGACTGCCTTATCAAAACCTTTAGTTGCTTTGTTAATGTTATTTTTGTTCTTCGGTTTTCTTCTGATTTGGGTAGACATTTGGGAAGGGTGGGAGACTTTGGTGATACTAAATTTAGCATCCTTCTCTCCCAGACAAACACATTTTAGAGTTCACAACTGATTTCCAATTCTCTCCAGCAAGATAATTTACAGTCACACGTTTAGAAACTTACACACAGATTGGAAGGTGCATCTGTGATCCCCAGTTCCTGGTCTCACGCCCTTGTGAAAAGACTTCCTCTTACTATGACTTGCTTTTAACCAGCAGAATGGGATGAAGGAGGTGGGGTGTGACTCTGTGGACTTGCTGAAAAAGATCAGAAGTCATCTTGCTGGGAAATGATGTCTTTGGCATTGCAAGAGGCCATGCTGGGGACACCCAACAACAGTGGAGAGACTATCATGGCGATATCTGGAAGGAAAGCCTCACTAACAACAGCCAGTGATGGACATCAACCTCTAGTCCAACACTAGCAAGAAACCAAGGCCCTCAGAAGAGGCAGTCTGCAAGGTTCACCTCCTACCAACCTGCACTGTTAGGAGGATTTTTTTCTTTAGAACCTAGAAGTGGGGCTTCTGTCCCAGCAACACCTTGATGGTCCTTTTTCTGGGACCCTCAGCTCAAGAGCTGGTGCAACAAGACTTAGAGAGATGGTGAGGTCCTGCGCGAGCTCTGAGCTGCTCCTGGTGGCGGTCCTGGTGCATGACAGTAAGGCACAGGAAGTATAGGAGCCCTGGAAGCATGACTCCCAAGGAAAACTGAGAGAAGTCCTCAGAAAAACTATACAATCCCCACCCAAGGCTACACTCCCCACATGGCTGCTGTCCTTAAACTGACAATGATTTGCAAGCACATATAAACCCTCACAGAAAAAGTCAAAATTCTTAGCTGCCCTGGAACGGCAGTTGGGTAATGACCAGTGCTCTGGGATCAGGAATGGCAGTTGGATTTTCCAACCAATCACAGTGGCACAAAAGGTTCAGAGCCCATATGTTCAGTGTGTGGAAAGGATGCAGGGACTCCACCAGGAACATTCTGGTGACAGAATGTTTGTGTACACGCCCACCGGTGTATAAACTGAAGGTCCCAAACTGTGCCTCCAAGGACTCTTTTAATGACTTAAGACACTTAAAAGGCAAGTGTCATAGCCCTGCTCATGTGCTGGAGAAGCACCAGATAGGACTGGGTGTGTTGGAACACAGCAGAGCCACTGTTGCGCTCACCCCTGAGCAGCTTGGCCATGTGTTTCTGAGGCACTTCCATTGCACTGATGAGGTAGTGTGCGTATCTATTCCCCATCGGAGCAGTGTCACACCGTGGAGTGACTAATTTAAAGAGCAATCAAAGAAGTAGACCTTTTACCTGATGGCAACTAATTAAAATCACATAGAATAATCACAGTAGTGGTAAGAAATCTGATGTATTCAGAGGGCGCTGTCCTCGAAGGACTAAGAGTTCCCAGGCAAGCCCTTTCTTCCTCCTTTGAAATGTTCTGTTAAGGAGAAAGAGAGTTAGGAGGGGTATGTGGAAGGGTTTGGAGGGAGGAAAGGGGAGGGAGAAATGAGGTAATTATATTCTAAGGCCAAAAGAGAAGAAAAAAAAAACAAAAGCTGCACGCTAAGAAAGCAGAGTGGTTGGCCACGCTCTTGCCTAGCATGTAGGAAGAATAACCAGGTCTGGCAACTCTTGGCTGTGATTCCAGGACTGTGAAGCTGCTGGCAGAAGGGTCAAAGTTCACTGCCAGTGACATCACAAATTCAAGACTACTGGGGAGGGGGAGAGAAATGAAACTTAGTCAAAGAATGGAAAGAGAGGGGAGGATAAAGATAAAGGAGAGGGGAGGAGGGAGGCAGGGAGACAGAGAGACGGAGGCACACACTAGCTAGGTTGTTTCCGATGAGCATTTTGCGTGTTATTATCAAATGTTTTTTCCTGGCCAGAGGTTGATGCGTCCATATATAAGTTACAAACTGAACTCCCAGCGCCTTTGAGATTCCCTCTACCCAAAGACCTACAGTTTGGTGAGACAAGGGGAATACACTTTGTGGGTAAAATAATCTAAAATAATGTCTCCAGGACGAAGCAGCAAAAGCATAACCATGAGCCATTGCTGTCTAGAGCATCCTAGCACCCTGAGCACCTTCCCAGTGCCGGCTCATCTTGCTACCGTGATCTGCAATACCGTCTTCCATGCCTGACTTTTGTGGGGTGGGGTACTGGCAGGGGGCTAAGGGATTGGGATGGATGGAGTACAACACCTCTAAAATTGAGACCTCAAATGGTAGAAACACAGGTCTTTTTTTTTTTTTTTTTTGTAACTGGAAATAGGAAGATTAGTTAGCACCTTTCCTACCTTGAGGTTTAATTGGATTCCGACAAGGGCCGGTCTGAAGCAGCACCAAGAGTGACATATGCAATCATCATAAGGAAACAAGACTCGGTTTGGTTTGTTCGCTGTCATTTCTCATTACGGTCTCTGTCTGGAGGATGGATTCATGTTGTGCCATTTTCTGTTCTCGTTACAGTTTTTTTTTTTTGTCACATGAATAAGATATCAGGTGTTAATGCCTGGCATGCAGTATCGGTGTCTGATGACACCGTGTGCGACTGTGCTGACCTTTGCAATATTATGTATTCTGATTGGTGGTTCGTCTTCCCTCTTTCCTACAAGTTAATAAGGCTGTAAAAAGGAAGAGAACAGAAATGGCCAGCCAGTCAAATTATAGAATATTGAAAAGGTCAGAGCAGTACAGCACAGAGGAAAAAAAAATTATGGAATATATGGCGCATTAAAATTTTTGTGACAATGAACATTACCAGAATGAGAAAGGATACCCACTTACATGATTTCAATCAGGAGACTCCCAGAGGATGCTATCCCAGGACAGTAATCATCTTTACGTCTTCCATATGACATATAAAAATATCTACTTATGTTGGTTCTCACTTAACAAAATACTTTCACAGACAATATTCTGGTATTCGACAAATAAGAACACTGAGGTTTTCACCTGAGAAAATGGGCATTGATGCAGTTAGCATTTTAGCAGGACTTTGTAATGCAGCTAGGAACAACAAATGAACCTGCTGGCCATGTGCGCACTGGGATTATCTCCTCCTCTACTTCCTTTTTCCTGCAAAAACAGGAAAGTAGAACTAGGTGATATGGTATATTTAAAGACTCATCAAAATCTGAAATATCCTGAAAAATCAGTGGGTGTCCTGTTTTTAAACAGTTTGATTGATTTATTTTTATTTTTCATAAGGATGAGTATTTTGCCTGTATATGAGTCTGTATACCATGTCCATGCCTTTGCCTGGTACCCAGGAAGCTAGAAGAGGATGTCTCATTGCCAGGAACTAGAATTACAGTCAGTTATTAGCTCCCAGGGGTTCTCTGTTTAATTATGTGGTTGAGGGACCTGAAAATGTCTCAGTAGTCAAGAGTACATAAAGTTCCCAGCGCCCTCCTTAGAGGAGCTCACAGATGCCGGTAACTCGAGCTCTAGGAGAACCGATGCGTTCTAACCCTTCTGCACACCCATGCACATACCCACATATACACACATAAAAACAACAGTAACAATAAGATACCAGTTCCACAATCTGTACAAAACTCTTACCCTCCTTAGGATATAATATGACTGTTTCTAGTCCCTGCACCATCAATGAGAGAGACACAGAAGGAGAAGAAAACACGAACTCAGAAACGAAGAAGTTATTGTTATCTTGGATGGCATGGTGATCAATGATAATTCACCTTAAAATTCCTTCCTGCATGCATTAGAATTTCTTATACAACAGTTGCATCAGATTTTGTAGCCTTTGAAGATCGGTCTTGTTTGTTTGCATTATACCCTCTCTATATGGCTAATGTACTAACAGAGTAAACATTTTACAGCCCACAGCCAGAGTCTAAAGCTTTACCAGTAAGAGATCCAGTTACGTTTGGAAGCAAATGAGATGACTTGTGATCATTACTCCCAAGAGCAGCTTAACAGCTGGGCTGGAGAGATGTCTCAGCCTGTAGAGCATCTCCTGCTCTTGTAGAGGACCCAGGTTCCATTTCCAGCACCCATTTGGTGGTTTATGGTTATCTATAACTCAAGATCCAGAATCCAGTGCCTTCTTCTGACCTCTGTGGACATCAGGCACATATATGGTACACAGATATAAATACAAGCAAAACAGGCATACACATAAACAAATTTTTAAAAATAGCATAACTGAAAACAAATCATTCAGCCGGTAGCTCTCAGACTTCAACATGTTGAGGAACCAATCATTCAGTGATTTCTGGCTCCTGCGCTAATACCCTCACTAAGTAGGTTTGGGTGCAATTCATGTGTGTGCATTTTCATGAGATGGCCCTAAGTGACTTCCGTGGGGACAAGCCCTGGATTATTGCTAGCAAAAGCCCATTCTATTATGCCCTCGTTGGGCTCGAAGCCTAGTACCTCGTGTCAAGCATGGATTGGAGAGACACTGCTAAACATCGCCATGACTGAAGTTCAGAGCCTGGTGAGCTATGGTTCCCAAACCCAGAAACCTGAAGGGACCTGCGACACCCACTGTCACTCCCACACAGTATGGGCCAAGTCTGACAAACAGGAAGGGACACCTGTAACAGAAGGTGCTTATCACCTCAGACTTCCTTAGCTTCGCTTTTGAGACTGAAGCAATACGGTCGCAACTTTCCCGCCCACAGAACATTATGGCCAGGCAGAGGGAAATGGGAAGGCGCAGCTCAGCACACAGGGGCAGCCTGGGCTGTGCATTTTAACAAACTGTTCCCTGTGTCTAAGAGCCCAAAGTCATCAAGCTGAGAGCGAAGGGGGGGCCGGGTGATGGGTTGGATAAAGAGCTTTGACCTGTGGATCCACACTCGGTTCTGAATCCGAAGGGGTTTGAACTTCACAGAGAGTGGAAATCTCTCTCTCCAGGAAGTGTGAACTGAGCCATGTGTTTGTGGAAGCTTGAGAGTAGACCACAGTCATTCATCTGCATGGCTCCTGAAGATACACGTGTTCGTTTTTTTGAGCTGAGCAAAATGGTTATATAATTACTTCCTTCTCATAATTATTGAGTAATTATATACTTCTTATAATTACTCAGTAATCATTGTTCTATAGCTAGAAACTAGCATTACAACTAATTGTATAATTACCATGTATTAATGTCATTATATGGCAAACTTGGAATAAAGTGGTACTTAATATGTTTCTCTCTGCCACCCCATTTTCAGAGAAAAACAGAGGAGAGCGTCTGGTTTATGGATCAAAAATTGCTTCCAATACAAACAAGCAAACCAGATGAAAGAATGACACCCCCACCAGTATTTTGAATATGTATGTGCCCTTGTGTTCATGACTGGCTAGAAATAGGTAAACTTGGGCTCTTGTGACATAATTATAGATTTTTTTTGGTGTTTTACAATTTTCAATCTTTTATAAGATGCGCAAATGATACAACTTCCTTGCCAGATGAGCGACTGCCTGTGTCTGTGTAGGGTAAGGTGATCTGGTTTTGGGATTTTACAGCTAAGCGTGTAACATCAGCAATGGTCATTTGAGCCATAAGTAAAAATGCTTCTAAAGAGAACTGGGCATCCCAAGACCTGGAGATATGCCAATACGATCATGTGATTATGCTTAGACAAGAATCAGAGAGGACCTGCGGCCTTTCTCAGTAGACTTCTCTGGGGCAGGTACCACATTTTATGCATTTGGGTGTCATCTCATGGACAGCAAAGGCTTCTTACACACAGTTGACACTCAGCAATCGTCAGTCAAATCAAGTCACAAAGCTAGCCATAAAGAACCTCCAAATGCTAAAATAGCATCGCTCAGAATGAAATTGAATGAACCCTTAAAAGCTGCCTTGAACACTCTGTGGGCATGCATTGCACAGGTGTCAAGATAAAGTTTCTATTCCCATTTTGGACTTGATGTCAACCTGTAAACTTAGAATATTTCTTTATTGAAAACAAATAGCAATTATGCTTTTCAGTGTTCTAGTCAATGAACCCTGTTTATTTTCTTTGGAATAACCATCCCTTTGCCTACATCACTCTCAAGACCAAAATGACAAATTATTTGAGATTCTTGTGGCCACAGAAAATACTTAACTGTGTATACTTTGTCACAATAAAATTTTCAGCTACTTCCTTCAGCCTGAAATTATTATAAATATAGCCTATGTATATGTCTAGTTTTATCTACCCCACCCACATTTCATAAAATGACCACACCCTAACCAACTATAAGACTCCTGCTGGTTCTAGGACAACATCATGACATGGTCAGATTTGTGTTCATCACTTAAATGAGCAACAAAGGATCTTGATGATTAAGACATAGTTAGTGATCACCAAGAAAACAAAATGCCAGATGCTTATACCTTAACCACTTGCCAATGCTCAATATTTGTCTTGCAGGTATAATTTGTGTGGATTATAGCAAGAAAAAATCAGCAGAAGTCCTTACTATTTTGTTCATTGTAATGAGAGAGTGGGTAGATGTGTTCACACGGCAGCTAATCAAACTATATACATTGACGGGCCACACATGCAATGCTCACTGCTCAGCTTTATGTTCTTATCCTCAGATTATGCTAAGAAGCCCAAGTAACTCCAGTAACGTGTGGTTTTGAGCAGATATTTCACGCTGACTGCAGGAAAGTGAGACCTTACTGGCTTTCATGATGGCTCTGTATGAGATCTCTGTGCATGAGCTCGAGCTCAGAGATGGAGAGCTAGACACTCAGGAACATTAAGCGTTCTGGGAGAGGGCCCATTGCTCAAAGGGCAGGAGGACAGGTTCTAACCCAGGGCTTGCCAAAAGTCAGCAGGCATTCTTTATACTTTCCCTGCTGATCTGTGAGGATATATTTCTACAGATAGTTTAGGCATTCAAATTTCTTTACAATATAAGATTGCTTATATCAAAGTGGCTATCTTTTAGATTTTTTAATCAGACAGTATGCTGTTATTGATAGGTCTGGCAAATACACTTGTTTCCCCCTCTATATCCAGTATCCTGGTGGCTTTTACTCATTTTTTTCAAAACTGGTGAAATAAATGTATAACAGGAAATATTTTGACAAAGCAAGGCAGCCTGATTGACTAATTAATGATCTTTAAATAGTTCTTTACCTTGTGTTTCAAAGAGTACTAACACATTCCTATATTGACAAAAAAATAGAAACAATGACTCCCCCATGTATACTTTAAAAGTATATCTTTTGAAGTATATGTCATAACTTTAAACTCTGTTCTCATTTTAAGTCTATTTTTTAGCTCTCCCCCGGCTCTCTGTTTTACCATGAATGTTTGTAGACAGAAGTTTCTGTCCCACCCAGTCCCACAGTCATTTACTCCCCCCAAAAAATACACAGAGGCTGAGGTAATAGGCTGTCTGACCTATTAGTTCAGGCTTATTATTAACTAACTCTTACAATTTAAGTTAACTCATAATTCTTGCCTATGTTTAGCTGTATGATTCGGTACCTTTCCTCAGTGAGGCGTTCTCATCTTGCTTCCTCTCTGTCTGACTGGTGACTGACCCTCTGCCTTCCTCTTCCAGAATCCTCTTCGTCTGGTTGCCCCACCTATACTTCCTGCCTGTCTCCTGGCCAATCAGTGTTTTATCAAACCAATGTGAGTGACAAATCTTTATAGTGTACAAAATCATTATCCCACAACAACTATTAGTATGTATGCAGGGTTTCCAAAGAGGGGAGCCATTATACCCAGGGTGCAGCATTGGGATGTGGTGTGGGCTCACCAGGGTTGCAAAAGGATGGAGATGGTGGGACATGATAAGGGCACATGGGGAGCGATTGCTTTGTGCAACCAGGTGGCTTCTGCATCTGCTAAGAAAGATGTGATGGAGGAAGGTCATTGGTTAATTAAATAAAGAAGCTGCTTGCCCTGATAGGTTAAAACAGGAGGGAGGAGTAAACAGAGCAGAATGCTGG
>NC_022013.1:74788716-74801621 GCF_000317375.1 Microtus ochrogaster
GTGCTCACTAAGACCGGTGCTCACAGATTATTAGAGATGGGTTGATCGGGATATCAGAATTAGCCAGTAAGGGCTAGAGCTAAAGGGCCAAGCGGTGTTTAAATGAACACAGTGTCCGTGTAATTATTTCGGGTAGAGGTAGCCATGTGGGTGGCCGGATGCCGGGACGCAGCCCGCTGCTCCTATTTCTACAAAGATGGATACAGGTGTTCCAGTCAAAATGGACACATCTGACGGTCCACCAACAGCAACTATTTTATGATATTCTGACCAATCCCAGTTTAAGGAGACATGAACTAGAAAGGGGCCAGGCCAACACTCAAGCAGGGTGAGCAGAAGATGGCGTATGTCAGAGTGTGCTATCTAGAGTCAGAACCATTTCCTTGGGAGACATCACTTCTTTCTCTATGTATATTAATGAAAACTCAAGGATTATGAAAAATAAAAAAAATCAAGGGATACATTTTTATATCTGGATAGTTTTTATTTGTGTGCATGGTGCTTGTTATATAAGGTCATATTGTCTTTGCCTGTCAGGGCAGTTTAAGGTCCATGATCTGTAGCTACTCACACAGCCTGCATTTTATCCATAGCTTAGTGAGGTGAGTGTAGACGCTAACTGGAACACAGGCAATGTCTCACAGGTGCTGCTGTGATCATTCAGCTTGGCACTGCAACTTCATCAACTCAAGAAAATTCTCAAGTAAGCAAAGAAAATACTCATTAAATGGAATTTTCCTCTTTAACCAGCAGGTGGTAACTACACCCTCCTCAGTGGCACAAAAACCATCCTTAGAAGTGAAGGGAAACATCTCTGGATGCTGGTTCATGACTTGGTTCCTTGCTCACACTACACGGTCCAAGTGAATGCTCCCAACAGCCGAAGCAGCATCCTCAGTGACCCTGTGTCTGTTGAAATACGTCCAGCGGGTGAGTTTGAAAACTGCTGTCAGCTTTCTGATCTTGTACAGGAAGCCTAGAGCTGAGTGACTATGGGACACTTTATTTTAAAACAGAGGCTCAGCTGTAATTCTGAATGTTTGGGCAGTTTTGTCTTTTGAAAACTCATTATTTATATTCTTTTATTGCTTTGATGAGTCTGTTTTTATTCTTCTTATAGTGCGTGCTTATGTGTGTGCATATGTGTGTGCATGTGTGTGTGCGCATGTGGTATGTGTGTGCACATATGTGTGTGCATGTGTGTGCATGTGTGCGTGTGTGTGCATGTGGTATGTGTATGTATGTACATTCATGTCTGTTTATTTGTGTGTGTGAATGTATATGTGTGTGTGCACATGTGTATGTATATATTTGGATACACAGGTATCTCTGAATATCTTTATCTTAAAAACATTAGTAAATGTGTTTATTTGTAATTTGTTGTTTGATGGTTTTGTTTGTTGTTTGTTTCCTTGTTTTTTTCAACTTGTCAAATTTTGTTAAACTTTTTTAGTTTTGACAACATATTTCTAAGGAGATGTTTGGGAAGGCATCAGTGTTCAGTAGTTATTGGAGAATCGTGAAAAAGTACAACCCTTTTGCCCCTCCTAAGAACATACGGACAATATCACATTTTAAATAGGTCCTCTTTGGAAGGGTCGGCAAGTGGCCGTTACAGTAGCATTTCATCCACACACTGAATCGCCTTTCCTGTGTGAAATGCAGTGCATTCTGGGTATGTTTATTTTAAAATATTTCTATTTAAAATTGATGCCATTTAAAATAAGCATAATTATCCTAAAATGTGCAGTCGACTGCACCCCATGTTCTAACTATTTGTGAGGTCTCAGTGGTAAGAAGACATGTCTCCCCCAGATTGGTATTCACAGCTCCTGAACGGGAAACGGGCTACAGAGTAGGAGAACACGGCTCAACTGGGTCTCCCAATATGGGCTTTCTGAACCTACTCAATGACCAGGGAATGTCTGTCCTGCCCCCAAACTTTCAGCACCAAAGAACTTTAATAACTATGTGCTCCGTGGACAGCATTCCTACTGACTTAGAGCATTCTTGGTTCCTAGCAATTCAGTCTGTGTTCGCAAAGGAGCTCACTTCATGCACTGTCTGTGTATTTAAGCCTGTGTGTTCTAAGAGGATCGTGTGTGTGTGTGTGTGTGTGTGTGTGTGTGATAATGACTCAGTAAAATAGCACATTTTTATTCTCACTCGATACAAGCGTGAGGGTGTGTTTGCCCATGCAAGGATCAATGTCACAGAAACAGGGGTAGATACGTCATTGCTTCACAGGTGTGTGCCAGAGTGAGGCTCCACTGTGACCCACAATCTGGGATTAGTGTGCCATCAAGAGTAAGTACCCGGGAGTCCAGATTCGGGAGGTGACCCTTCACCCAGAGAGGAAGTAGTGCCTTTAGAGACAGAGCGTGTGTCACTTTATTGCCACCATTAGGACTTATTTTCTCCCGTCATTAGATTGTTGTTGATTACAATTAAGAAACTTGCCGCTTTGAAATGATCTTTTTTATGACCTTGTGGCAGTTTAAAGGTGATAGCTCATTGATTAAATAGGTTTTAGTTCATGCTTCCTTTTACCTAATGAGCTGAAAACATATTATGATGATTTACACATAAAAATCATGGTAGAAAGCATGTGGCATTGAATGGAATATGTGTGTTTAAGTAGAATTAAATTAGCGCTGAGAGTTATTAAAGAAATCTTGCATGCCTTCCAGTGAGCTGTGCTTCATACCGAAGTGGACAGTAAATGAGCCAGCTCGCGGAAGGCGACCGGCAGGCAGAGGCGCCTCTGTGTGCTGCTTGCTTTGTGTTGTGTTTGGCTGGAACAGTCCGTGCCATCTCTTTGCCCTCCGTGGCCGACCTCTCTGATGGTAATGCCAAATTCGTCGTGTCTTTCCACACTGGATAATGTGAGGTTTAAAATGAAATAGTCTGAGCTATGGGTTGTTTTCAGATACATCAAAAACACCATAACAGAAAGTTTGGTGGGGGAGGGGATGTCGTTGGTTTCTCTTTACCTAATATTTGCTATCGAATGTTACCTGGGGTGGGGGTGCTCAGAAGAGATGGCCCAGCATGCAAGAGTTCTTACTGCAGACACTGAGGACCTGTGTTTGCACAGTCAGCTGCCCTGGAAAAGCTGGGCTTGACTGCATGCCTGTAATCCCAGTACTGGGCATGTGAACTAGGAGACAGGGAGGTACCTGGATCTAAACTGCGGGGATTCAAGACAAGAGGGTGTTGTGGGTGCTTTGCCACCAGCCAATCTAACCAGAACAGCTGTAGTTCAGCCAGAGATCCTATCTTAAAGGAATCAGGTGTGAAGTGACCAATCAGGATGCCTGGCATCCACGTATGCATATATGCATCTGCACACACGTGTGCGTATACTCCATGCATACCCTGACAAAGAGTTTAGTTACCCTTGGTTATCATTCCTCAGTTTCCCTCAGGTCCAGTCTCTACCTGAGTATCTTTACACAATAGTCAGCTGCAAAGCTGCGACCTCTCCCCACACAGTATCCAGTGAAGAGAGGCTGTGCCATGTATATCTAGCTGAAATCCAGAGAGTTAAAGTAGGAAACAGCCCCACATTTCATGAGCTTGCCGATCCTAACTGCTGGCTTTCTCTCAGATGAGCATAGGATGAACACCTCTTAGCTTCTGCAGGAATTTGGAAAAAGAAGACAGGAAAATGCAGTCCTGAGAATTTTAAATGCCAGCACTTAAGAGTGCAAAAATCTCTTCTTGCAGAGGGCCCTTCAGAGTTTGGTTCCCAGAACCTGTCAGGCTGTTCACAACTTCCTATCACTCAAACTCCAAAAGATCTGATGCCTCCTGCTGGACTCTTCTGGCAATGGCAATGCATCACACACACACACTTGTCTCTGGGCTGATGATGGTGAGACCTCTCATCACGCGTTTCCAACTAACTGTCTTTTACTGACGGGAATTCTGAGTGTAAGAATACAAGGCTCACCGGTGAGATGGTTCAGTGGATCAAGGACGTGCTGCACCATCAAGAGGACCTGATTTCATCTCCAGAAGCGCCTTTGAAATGCCAGGCTTACACCTAGAAACCTAGTGGTGAAGAGAGTGCTGGAGAGTCCAGCTGAATTAGAGAGCTCCGGTCCAGTGAGAGACCACGTCCCCAAACAGAAAGAGCAGATTGACTGAGGAGGACACTGGATGTCAGCCGCTGGCTTCCACATGCATGTACACACATGCAAACCCAGAACAAAGACACACACACACTCACAAAGGAACTCTGATGAACACATGGTATCTGAAGTTTGCTTCCAAGGGCTAAGTATGTAGATTAATGGTACTCAGGCCCCAACACCTTGTATATAAAAAAAATAAATTTTTAGTCTTTGGGATTCTGGTGGAGTATCTCTTGCTTTTGTCTGTGGAGTCCTACCCCACCTCCCCTGTGCTCTCAGGATTCTGAAATCCTGCAACCACTGTATTTTGTATTATTTCTACGACATAATTCTCATTGGTGTTAAGGTACTTTGGGAAATGAAAGATCACTTTAATCCAAGCTCTCGAAGAGCATTATGGGACAGGTACAAGAGTTCTGGGCAAAGAGTTAAAAAAAAAATAAAAAGAAATCCAAACATTAATCCATAAATATGAAACCTCCCTGTGACCTTTACCCCACCAAGGTCTGGAGTTACTAATGGGGTTAGGATTCCAGCACTTAATGGGGCTCGGGGCATCTGTGTTTTGTATGCATGGAATTCGGTCTTCAGTTTAATAAGTGGTTGACATTGGTGATGTCCCTTAATTTGCTTAAATCTAATTGGCTCTTTTATCAGTCAAACCTGTATGGATTGGCAATTGATCAGAAGGGGCCAGCCATGACTCTGCATGTAGTTAAATGGTGGAAGCGCCTGCTAAAGCCGCCGTGGCCGGATAATCAGCCGAGGATGAAGGAATGTGCTTAGAGACGGAGGGTGAAGGAGCTCCCAAGTTCTGCGGGATCTTCAAGTTCAGAACAAAGACGTTATGGACTGTATAAATTTTAAATACACTGCGTTTTGCCTCCAGACTTAAACCTTTTTTTTTTCCAGATGAACTGAAATCTTGTCTGAAACTGTCTTTGTTACATCAAAGACCTACTCAGAGAGCAGGAGGAGACAGCGGGATCATGAAAGGGCATAGTTTAAAATGATTACTGACACAGTTCACACTGACGAGCTACAGCCGGATTATATTTTTCTATGAATGTTTCCTATTTTTGCAGAAGGAATCATTTTCTTCTGTTTATCTAAACGGTTTCAATTCAACCAGGATGGAGCTCAGAACCACCTGTAATTCTAAACCCCATTCAGTTTGCTCCGGCAATAAATAAATTGGTGGTTTCAACCCTTGATTAGAATTCCTACAGCTTAGATGTTCTGTTGAAATAGAAGGCTCGGGGAAGCCATTGTTTTCTGAAATGTGTTCTCCAAAAGCGGAAACCAGAGAGACCCGGAAAGTGACTACAAGTGGTTCGTCCTCAGGCGTCTTTCCATCGCCCCTCCACTCTAGCTGATGAGTCCCGTCATCCTCAGTCTTCACAGCTCTGATTCGGGCTGCCCGGTTTCCCCCTTGTAGGATTACCTGGCAGGTGCAAGAGCAGTGTGTTTATTTGTGTGGTTAGGGACCATTCAGTGCTCGCTTCCTGTATTGCTCTGCTGTGCTGTAGGGACCTGTATGTGGAGATTAGACACATAAAATATTTCTGCCCTGCTTTTATTTTATTTTCATCTTTTAAGGTTTTTTTTATTTATATGTGCACCCATAATTTACTCACATGTATATATGCAAATCACATGTATGTCTAGTGCCAACAGAGATCAGAAGAGGGTGTTGGATCCCATAGAGCTGAAGTAATGGATTGTTTTGAGCCACCATGTGGGAACTCAGAACAGAACAGGGGCCTCTGCAAAAGCAGTACATGCTCTTAACTGCTGAGCCAGCTCTCCAGCCCAAGTCTTGCCTGTTTTTAAAAGAAAAGTAGCTAGGCACCGAAAACTTTGAAAATCATTTATTACATTTTTCCTTGAAGGAGATACAAGAAAATCTTTCTTACCGGCAAAATTAATATGGGCATTTTCTTTTTGTGTAATTATCAAGAAATTTACATCAATAAAATCATGCCTAAAATCTGTATAACTCGGGGCCAGGGAGATGGCTTAGCGCGTAGTTGCACCAGCCCGATGACCCGAGTTCAATCCTTGGACTCCATATGAGAAGCAGGATGCAGAGGTGCACGTATCAGGGAAACCCAGGTAGGGACAAGACAACGTGCTGGGCGCTCGCAGGCCAGTACTAGCCTGGAATGCTAGGCTGGAATACCAGCTTGCAGCATGTGGTACGAAGCAAAAGCCATAAGAAACTGTGCTTCACAGGGGTAAAAATGAAGAAGTGACCCCCATAAATAGTTCTCTGACCAGCACCCGTGTACCCACACATAGATGGAAAATAATTAATTAAAACGTCTATAACTCAATATTTGAAGGAACAGTGTGTTCCTTTAATGTGTGGTGATTAAAAATTTCTTTTAGTTATTTCTAAAATCTGGAAGTTTTCTTTCTGATTTCTTCTTAGCTCTGCCACAGTTTATCAGACATTGATGGGCTGTGAAGGCAGAAACAATGTTTGCTTTCTAAATGGTTGTAGCCCAAGAGGATGAGACAAAGTATTTGCTGGATAGGTGACTGAGCAGAACATGCTGTGGGCATTAGGACTGGTATCGAAAACTGTTTCTGCTGTCCCCGTGTCTTTTACTTAGACAATCATTCTATTTTTGGGTTTAAAATTAGATTGAAGTCATCACATTATTGGTCTTACTCTTGTCAATATTGACATCATACTTCAGAAACATCATACTCTTGACACCTTGAAGTCTCTGTAGGTTGTGTTTAATTCTTCATTTTAACCATCATTTTTAATTAGCTATTGAGAAGGGTAGTTAAAACAGGACTTTAAAAAATAAATACAAATATATGTTGAATATAATTCAACTCAGAGCAGGTACCTATGTACTAATTTTGCATGTGGCTAATTATTTACCCGTAAGTTTTTATAGAGAGCCAAGTTGTTTTCTTAGGGAGTTAATTTGTCATTTAAGAGTCTAGCATACTTCTTCCAAAAACTGTATCCATAATGCATAGTTTATGATTCCCAATTTAAAGGTAAAGCAGAACTGGGGGCAGGAGAGATGGTTCATCTGTTAAGAATGTTCGCCACCCTTTCAGAGGACTGAAGTTGGGTTTGTAGCACCCATATTGGGTGGCATTTAACCACCTGTGCCTCCAGCTATAGGGAGTGCAGCATCCTCTCTGTCTTTCGTGGCCACTGAACACACCTGTGTACACACACACGTGCACACGCACACACACACACACACACACACACACACAAATCTTTAAAAGGGAAGAAAAATGTAAAGATAATTAAGTGGACTCTAGTTACAGGGTTTTTCTGTTTTCACAATCTCAGTACTGACAGGATAGTATGATTAATTCCTAATTTTAAGTTGTATAAAACAATTAATTCTTATAGAAACTAATCTCTGTTATCCTCATCATTTTGTAACATTTAATTAAGTTATAAAATGATACTGAGGAGCACAGCTGACATGAACTCTTTTGCCAAAATAAAGCTGTCTCTCGGCTAGCAGAGCGCTATGGGTGACAGTCGAATTTTATCTTTGAGCTTAAGAGATCATTTAATATCCCTCTCTGTGCAGTGCAGAAGAAATAGAAAACGTGTGTTCATTCAGAAAATCGGTTAAAAACGGCTAACGAAAAGAGTCTATGCTGTTTAAGAGCAGGGAGTGAGCCCACAGTGTGGGGATGCTCTCCTCCTCTCGAGCCCTTAGCTCAGGCCATGGAAAACAACGGCTCTGCTTTGAAAAAAAAAAAAAGGAAATCATCCACATGTCCCTTCAGTTGACCAGGAGATGAGTCTGAGACTCTTAATGTCATTCATGCAAGTGTTTGTTTATTAATTTATTCATAGCTCATTGGAGGCCATACACACAATGATACAGTGTTGAGGTCAGAGAACAGCCTAGGGAGCCGGTTCTCTCCATCCACCATGTGGTACCTGGGCACAAACTCAGGCAAGCGGGCCTGGTGGCAAGTGATTTCACCTACTCCCTTCCTTCGCTTTTTTTTACCTGGGCACAAACTCAGGCAAGCGGGCCTGGTGGCAAGTGGGCCTGGTGGCAAGTGATTTCACCTACTCCCTTCCTTCGCTTTTTTTTACCTGGGCACAAACTCAGGCAAGCGGGCCTGGTGGCAAGTGGGCCTGGTGGCAAGTGATTTCACCTACTCCCTTCCTTCGCTCTTTTAACGAAAAAAAATTAATTTTTTTCTATAATTTCAACCCAAAGCTTGTTCTAGGGCCCCCGAAGTCGACTGTAGGTACATAGAACTCTCGGGCCACCTATTTCATTTCCTAATGCTGCAACCGTGAGAATCTACTGGACTTCCACGCCCGCAGATATTTCTTTTTTTTTTCTTTTTTTTTATTGAGAAAAGGAAGAAAAAAAACAAAACAAGTTTCCGCCTCCTCCCAGCCTCCCATTTCCCTCCGCCTCCTCCCACCCTTGTCCCCCTCCTCCCACCCTTCTCCACCTCCCCGAACTCTTCTCCCCCTCCCTCTCCAGTCCAAAGAGCAGTCAGGGTGCCCTGCTCTGTGGTAAGTCTTAGGTCCTCCCCCTCCGTCCATATCTTGGAAGGTGAACATCCATACTGGCTAGGTGCCCACAAAAAGCCAGCAAATTAAGTAGGATCAAAACCCCTTGCCATTGTCCTTGGCTTCTCATCAGCCCTCATTGTTCGCCATGTTCAGGGAGTCCAGTTTTATCCCATGCTTTTTCAGTCATATTCCAGCTGGCCTTGGTGAGCTCCCAATAGATCAGCTCCACTGTCTCAGTGGGTGGGTGCACCCCTCTTGGTCCTTACTTCTTTGCTCATGTTCTCCCTCCTTCTGCTCCTCATTGGGACCTTGGGAGCTCAGTCCAGTGCTCCAGTGTGGGTCTCTGTCTCTATCTCCATCCATCACCAGATGAAGGTTCTATGGTGATATGCAAGATATTCGTCAGTATTGCTATAGGATAGGGTCATTTACAAGATGCTCCTGAAAAAATAAATCAAACTCATAGTTTTTAAAGAGGTAGGACTTCCCCTTGCCTGCTCTAAGACCCGCTCAGCATGTGTTTGATGTCTGCATTCTGATGGCCATCCATCCACCTTGATTTATTTGTGAGATTTTAGTAGATACTTCCACATGCAATGGGCCACAGTATGTTTTAAGAAGTGTGCAGAGGGATGAAAATAAACAAAATAATCCTGTACACTTGAAAGCGTTGAAACCGAAACAAAGAATGGGCTAGAGTGGTGTGTCCCAGTGTTTAGAGGGTGGAAGGAAGGGGAAGATTGACAGCCTTTTATTAGTCTGAGAGCCCAAAGAAGACCTAAGACAGAGCTGAACAGTGTTCTTGAAACAACACACACTCCACCACATAAACAGATGGTTCATCCTTGCCTTCGGTATATTAAAAACCACGCAGTTTATATCTGGATATCCCAGTTCTTAGGAATCTTCAGAGGAGTTGTGCATAATGTCTTCCTTCTCTGTATGTCGTCCATGTGTGCTACCATTTCTTTTTCATGCCAGGGAAAAAAATCTCAACCCATGGAAGGTGATAAAGTAGTTGAACTCACAAAATAAACTGTATTTAGATTCTTAATAAAATAATGTGTGTTTCAAAACACATAACTTCCTGTCTAGCTTTATTCCTGTTTGCTCCTAAATATTTCATTAGAGCAGAGCCAGGGTGTCAGTGTCTGTCTTTAATATACGCTCAGACCCTTTGACTCCAGTTCTTACCGTCGGTTTCCTAAAACAGATAGTTTGCAGCGCGGTAGGTGTGGGTGTGTGTCTGGGTACGTGCGCATGCTCACATTCACGTTTATAAAGTTACACATCCTGAGCCCGAGAAGGGGCGGCATTTTCCTGTGACCGTTTGTGAAGTCTCCTTTACTTTTTATGCTGATTGTCTTGACAGTGGACTTCCTGCTTATAAAAACAGTCTGGAGAGGTGCAAACTTCTGAGCTATGCGGAAGAAGGAAGCGAACTTTGAAATGCACTTACGGAGCGCGCAGCAAGCCTCCAGCCAAAAGCTAGCAGCTGTGCCCATTTGCATACTATTCTCCTGTGGTTTATATAGACACACATGCCCCCACACACAATTAAGTACTATCTTCAGAGCATCCTGGGGCAAGGTGGAGAGACTGAGAAAATAATTAAATGAAAATCACATTTTTCCCCCTACTTTACCAAGGGAGAAAGATGGGAGGTATTGCCTCTCCGAGTTTCATTGATATTAAAAATCATATTTTTAAAAGGAGTAAGTACAATTCTCCTGTCTGCATTTCATCTCGGAAGGAAGGTTTATCTTTAACTTCAGGTGAAAAGAAAATCATGTCAATGTGACAGCTTCGCTGTTTAAATGCAGCTTGAAATTTTATTTGAATTCTCAGAGTGCCCCGAAGAAATGTTTCTTTTATTTCTTAGAAAATAGTATTATTCTTTTCTTCTCCTTCTTTATCATAGAGCAACTCAACGCCTGCCTTGCAAAAAATCCTGCGAACATTTATCCTCCTGTATAGCCATTCTTAGGGAACTAAGGAAATCCTTAATGAAGCTCGTCACCAGGGGCTCACCCCAATCTCTTCATTAACAACATAAATAGTAACACATTCCCTTCGCTTAGCTCCATACATGGGGAAAGACTGCCCTGGTCCAGAGTTGCTAGATGCTTTCTTAATGGAAAATAGACCATGACTTTAGTGGAATATCCCTCCCAACCCCTGTGCTATTCTGATTATTAACTGATTGGTACAAAGAAAACTTCAGTGTGCAGGTGGCAATTGTCCAACCAAAAAATTGAAAGTGTGGAAAGCAGACGTTCCTAAAAGACAGGTGACTAACTCCGGGAGGCACACCCGGTCCTCACACGCCAGCGGTTGCTTTCGGCTTCGTGCTGACTTCCCTGCTTGTTGTAATGGATGATGTCTTATCTCCCAGAATACAGAACAAATGGCTGAATGATGCAGGGTGCAGAGGGGACTCGGGTGGCCTTCTTCCTCTGTCTCTCAGCATTTGTAGCATCTCTAGGCAAACAATTGTCTGCTAACCCCTGCCCCTTTTCTTCAGTCTCAGTTATGGGGGTCAACTGGGTTCTAAATTATTAACTAGGATGTCCCCAAAGCCAACAATTTGAGAGCTTGAAATTGAATGCTTTCATTCCATCTTTGGTTCAGAGTTTCCATGATGTATGTTCTTCTCAGCTCCTCTTTACCCGCTGCCACTTCAGTTACCAGATCAACTGTCCTGTTCTCCCAGGGCTTGCCTTTAACTCACCCACATTTGCATCAAAGCACTAGAGTAGGGGTCACAGGCAACCAGGGCGTGAGGCATCCAAGGTGTAATGTTTTCCCTTTAGATAAAAATGGTAGAAACTATCAGCTCAAGGTATAAAGAAAACAAGTTCCATGTGTGGCTGGTAAAAGCAATAATAAGAATAATCAGAGAAATTAGGAAGGCAGATAAGTCCTGCTGGTTTGTTGTGCTGCTGGTTTGCACTCTGTTTCTGTAGTCCACTGAGCTCTGAAGCTGTGTGGCAGATGAGTGTACAGATAAGGCATTGTATGTCAGCTTTGTACTCTGTGGTTTTGGGTATCTCCCGGGGTATCTATCTCAGAACCTGTCGCCCTCAGATGAGGAAGGGCTGCAGTACTGTATCCTCAGCGAATGACAGTGGCTTCTTTAGCTTTCATTCTTGTACATCCTACCTTGACTCACCCTGTGGCTCCAGGGATCTACCTTCCCTCTCAGAATGAACATGGGCTCCATTGTTCTGTTTCTCATGTGTGTTGTGTGTTCCATCAGAGCCATGAAACAAAGCACTCCATCAATAGGGGAACATGCCCGCCACACGAATCCTTGGACTCTATGAATGATCTCTCGCCAGCTATTGCGTTTGGGAAGGTCTGCAAATGTCGCCAGCATGGAGAAAGAAGAATGGGTCAGAGCAAAGTGTAGGGGTCTATTAAGCTAGTGAAGCCATCTAATGACAAGCGTTCATTCCCAAATGTGTTTTAACCACGGAAACTCTCTTGGGTAAACTGTTCTCTGATCGTTTCTGAACCAGCCACAAATTCCTATACAACATGTCCCTGCCCTTGAGGTTAAGAGAACTGCCTGACCACGTAACTATCTCTCTGCTTCTGGAAACAATGCTTGCTTGCTTCTGGTGTCCATAGCTGTCCTTCTGCATATATCACAAGTGCAGATTTTCCTTTAAAAACTCAAACAAACTGGAGGTCCAGGCAGCTTCCTGCTATTCTACTTGGGACAGCCCCATGAGTGATAAGTAAAGACTCCATATGACCTATAGAAGATAGGCTGGAATCTGGTGGTTGCACTGGCCATATTGAATCTAATACTACAGAAAACCAACTCTTTGTCTGGATTTTCCTCTCATAGGAGCCAGTTAGTTCTTTTTATGATTTTAGCCTATGAGTTGGGCTTTATTACTTGGAAGCAAGATGCTTGAAGGGAGACAGCCAAAGTAGAGAACAGCACCCTTAGCCTTCTTGCAGACAATATCAAACCAGGAGGCTTGGTGTGTGCCAGCTTTTGTCTAAGCACTCAAAGGAGGGAGTTTCTAAAAGCAAGCCTGATATGAAATAAAACAATCACTCCTAAGACTATGTGACTGCTGGCTTGCCATGAAGATGCTCTCTTGCCCTGGAAGTGCTCCCTTTCCCTGGAGGTGCTCCCTTGCCCTGGAGGTGCTCCCTTGCCCTGGAGGTACTCCCTTGCCCAGGAGGTGCTCCCTTGCCCTGGAGGTGCTCCCTTG
>NC_022013.1:74801786-74809967 GCF_000317375.1 Microtus ochrogaster
GTGCTCCCTTGCCCTGGAGGTGCTCCCTTGCCCTGGAGGTGCTCCTTTGCCCTGGAGGTGCTCCCTTGCCCTGGAGGTGCTCCCTTGCCCTGGAGATGCCCCTAGAGTCACTGCACCCCTAGTCTCCTGAGAAAGTCTTTCTCCTCTTACAGGTCTCAGTGATGAGTTTCACCAACAGTATTCCTTCTTCTCAGCAATTAGGTTTGGCCTCAGTGTTTTTCTGTGTCTGGGGCTTCTGATGGCAGAATTCTCAGACCTGAGCCCCACCAGTGCTTCCCCTAGTGTGTGTCATTCCATTACCTGAGAACTTACTCCAAGTCCAGATTTCTTCTATGCGTTTCCTTGAGTACGCGTGTGTGATGAGTACGGGTATTTATATGTCTGTTTGTATGTCTACAGGCTTGCATGCACGTATGACTACACACATATGTGGAGGCCACCGGTTGACAGCAGGTGTCTCTCTCAATCAGTCTTCATCATATTCACCGAGGCAGAGTCTCTCCATTGAACGTGGAGCTTACCCTTGTGACCAGTCCAGCTAGCTAGTGGGCTTCCCTGCCCATATGACGTGCAGGCATGTGGAAATCTGAACTCTGGCCCTGCTTCATGCTTGTTGCTTATGAGTCAAGGGCTCTAACCACGAGCATCTTCCTAGCACCCCAAGATCAAACTCCTGAGCCCTACCTTCCAACTACCACGCCAGCTTATCTGAGACGGAAGCTCTGTGTTAGTGATTCCCTCTCTTTGCTCCCCAGTGCAGGTCATTCAGATATTCTAGTTTGACAGCCGTGGAATTAGATCATCTTTAAAATGCACACAAAGCGAACATGTCACGTGTTCATTTTCACAACTGTATTTCACATTCGTAAGTAGGTCACCTAATTCCGGCAGGGAAATAGGTCAGCCAGTTTTCCGTGCCTAACATTCTTCGGGACAGAGGCCTCCCTCACAGCGTTCCTGAATGAGATGGAGACAGACACCCCAGGCAGCTGGTTCCAGATGCTGAGAACACCAGCAACACCAGAAAGCAGCAGGCTCACTGTCTATGCACTGAGGAACGCTAATGACCCTACCGTGAAGATGCTGCCGAGGAAATTTCCTCTGCTCCTGGATTCCTTCATGGAACATCTGTTACCAGGATGTCCATGTAACTGAACCTGTGTCTCTTCCCCCTGGCTTTCCTCAATGAGCAACTCATGATCTGGTTACATCTTTAGCACGGATTCCAGGGGTTTCTGGCTCTTAGACCAGAAGAGTTAGCTTTTTGACTTTTTTTTCCTTTTAGAAGTTCGTAAATACAACTCCACAGAGTATCCCGATGCAATTACTAGTTGCCAGGAGGACCATTAAGATGATGCAGTGTTTTATTTGGCAAAAAGAGTTCTTTGATAGAGTGGTTATTTATACCAAGGGAGCCCTCACTGGGTGCAGGTGTTTCTCTTTTACTTTTTTATTAGCCTATAGTAATTGTATAAAATAATGAGATTTGTTGTGTTTTGCATATTTACATTCAGTGTGCTTTGATCATATGAAAACTCAGTTCTCCCAAAGTCCATGAGGAAGCTGCTCTTCAGCCTTCATTTCTGTACAAGTTTGGGAAGCAAGATCCATTTGTCACTAGGCCTTGCCACTAGGAGACGAACTCCAATACCTATGAACCTGGACATCTGAGCCTTTCCGTCAGCCTCCCTAGCTTCTCCCGCAGAGGTAGCACACTTTTTTAGGCCCCGCCCTTCAATCGGAGCTAAAGAACTAACTTGACTCTAAGTGTGTCTAATCTAATTTGAAGCATATTGATTGGCTGAGCCACTGAAGGTTGAAAACCTGGTGAAGGGATCAGAGCATGTCCCTGAGTGAACTGGCCCACTGATGCTTTCCACTGTAGCATATGACAAGTGAGGGGAAAAGTCACTGAGACATATTTCACGAGCCTCACAGAGTAGCACGGTGCAGAGCGATACACCACCATGCACAGTCTATAGAGACGGTAAAGGGACAACCAACGTGCCCCATCCACTCCCAAGGTGGTTACAAGGACAAACTTTCCGCCAAGAAGTTAAACAACGTCTTTCTTTCAGGTGCAACCTGGAACTCCTACCACACACATGAGTTAATAAAAACATAAAGTAGATCTAAAACGATGTCTCAGTTTTAAAAGTGATTGCCACACAGGCCTGGTTGACCTGAGCTTCATCCCTGGACTCCCCCTAAGAGAAAAGAATCAGCTCCACAAAGCTGACCTCTGACCTCTTCAGGAATGCCATGGCCCGTGTGTGTGCGCACATATACACATCATGCATAAACACAAAATAATAATAATATAAAATCTACTGCACACTCAGAAAAAGAGACTGCTGAGTAGGGAAGGCCTCGCCATCCCTGAAGGCGTCTTTTCTATACTTCCGGGTCGTGAAAGACTTCAGCTTGGAATGTACAGGTCTTCCTTTGACTCTCATGTGAAAATTTAGATTTTTCTCTTCTGTTTGCTGTTGCAGAAGATCCGTGCAGGTGTTGCACAGAGAAGTTCATTAAAGCATGTTCAAATACATTCACCCAACATTAGTGTGTCAGAATGGCGTCGTTATTGTTAATTACTGACTTGTCGTCTCATTGGGCCCATATTAAATTTCAGATCTTTCTGTTAATTCTCTCTGTGTCTCAGAGGAAATGAGTGTATCTGATTTTCTGATTGGGCATAGTGTGCGCTCTTGTAAAGGCATGCAATTTATCTCATGAAACTAACTTTTTAAAATTAAAAAAAAAATCCTTGAAAGACAGGCAAAAAGTCTACCTCTGCAAGGACAATGACAAATGAATGAAAGAATATATTACTAAAACGCCATTCCGTGGACAGTTTTAAAACTCTCTGGTTTGGCAGAGGCATTCGCTCGCAGTGGAACGCTGTCGATGTTATAGAATCCACCGCCATTAGTCACATGAATACGTGGAGAAAGTAGTCCCTGGGATGGCTACCCCAGAGTTCACCTGTGTCTTATGGCCAGAAAGGAAGAACACTCCTTCATCAGAATCTAAATTTGGGGCCTTGAGAAATGCCTCAGCTGCCTTGTCTTTATACAAGCAGGAAGATGTGAATTTGATCCTGTGGCACCCACACAAACATGTTATCCACACGAGCACCTTCTTGCTATCCACTGCGGGGAAAGCAGAGAAGGACCGACCGCTGGAGCTCGCTGGCCACCAAGTCTAGCCTGTTGGCAAACTCCATGCTCGGCAAAAGAGTATATCACAAAGAATGAGGTGAAGGGCAGCTAAGGGCACATCGTGCTGACCTCCGACCTCCATAATCCTGCATACATTTTGTACTCATCAGCATACATGTGTATGACTGCCCTTTCCCCTCCCACACACACACATTAAAGAAAACCTTCAGTAGGAATGTCGTGAATATTCTGGTTGACTCTTATGAATTATAGAAGGATGTCTCTCAAATTACACATTTGTTGAAGAAATGGACCAGAGTCCCTGTTGACGCACAGGATTCCCCAAATAGCATCTTCACTTGTTGGTGATTTGATCACGGGGACTTCCTTGGTGGCTTGGTAAAGAGTCACGAGGGTTTGCGTAGAAGGGACCAGCTGGTGTGTCAGGGGGTGCTGGCTACTGTTTAAAGACTGTAAAACACGATTCATGAGAAGTGAAAACGCATACTCATTTTCACTACTATGTTGAAAAATAAACTGGTGAACATCTCAATTTTTATTTTCCTTGATGATCCTCCCGACTGCTTGCCTCTAAGCCCAATGACTCAAGTTGGCTCCCCCAAACCCACAGGACAGAAGGAGAAAAGGAACCTGAGCAAGTTATCCTCTGACCACATACCCACTGCAACAACAGCAGCTATTCTTATTACTTAAAATGCTTATGGAAACCGAAGAACTGCTTGGGCAGGATGAGCAGACTGGTGGCGGCCTATTAAATTATGAGTGAGCAGTAATCTGCGGATGAGAGCAGCTGCCTGGGGGCGGGGACTTGGGTGGGAAAAGCACGGGGTCTTTTCGTCTGTCTCGTGTATCCGCTGTCTGCTCGCTCTGCCTTGGAGATCCCCTCCCCACAGTTGCTGGACCTTGATGTTTAATTTAACACAAAGGTCTTTGAGAAGCACAACAGGGGGTTGCTCCTGGCCGTGCTGGCATTGAAGAAATTGAAATGTACATGTTTTTTCTCATTTATCAAAGAAGGGCAAGAATCTAAAGTGACATTTTATATCAAATGAATTATGAACTGTGTACTTTGTACCTAAGGGAACAACAACTAAATTAGGGTTTTAGATAAAAAGGAGAGCATGACAGACACACAGAAAAATAGGTTTTTAATAAAACATACAGTAATTTCTGGTAGTGTGTCTAACAGCGACACGCTGTCTTGTAGTGGAGGTTGGGAGCGCTTGCAGCCTATTCGGAAATCTCTAAGATTTAAGTATATTTAAGAGATTCTCACAAAGGATTAAACCTAAATTTCATATGGCATGAGCCTTATAACCAGGGAAATGGTCTTAGAAGTCTTAGGGGTTTTTTGTTTGTTTGTTTTCTCAATTCCTATTTTCTTAGAAAAAAAATCAATTGCAAACCCTTAGTTTCTTAGAAAAGACAAGAGTGTAGGTTCTGTGTCAGGAAAATGTCATATAGGATAAAAATGACTTCCGTGAGTGTGTCCCACCCCATCCCTCCTCTGTTGCACCGATACACACACTCACACGCGAGCAAGATATTCTCATTGACGTCCAGGTTTCTAAAATCACAGAGCCTGGTTTAAATCTTAATGTCTGATCCTGTCCTCTATATGACCCTGAGTGCTTTGGAGCATCGTGTGTGGCCCTAGGTTTTCCTTTTGTAATGGGAAGAGATGATAAGGCTCACATAGGAAGACTAAGGCTGATGATTCTGGGGACATGGAGAACATGGCACTGTGATTATGGCAACTGCCCTGGAGTGCCCAGGCTTTTGCTGACAGTCGATCCCTGAGGTTAAGGTAGCTCTAGGATTTAACCCTCCAGATGGAAGTAAAGCAATATGGCCAGTGAGCATTAGCTTTGTCATGGAATGTCCTGGGGAATTAGGAACATGTTCTTTCAGGTCAGGCTTGCTGCTATGCCCAACTTTATAACATTATAAGGAAAATTTTAATACACTAAGGTAAATAAGTTTGAGTAGTAATAGAAAGCAAGTCTTTTACACAGGTGGGGTGGCATATGCCTTTAATCCAAGCAGTGTCTAGGCAGAAATAGGTGGGTCTCTGAGTTCGAGGCCACCCTGGTCCACCGTGTGAGTTCCAGGACAGCCGGGGGCTACACAGAGAAACCCTGTCTCAAGTACCCCCCTCCCAAATAAAAAAAGCCAACACTAAACTGGAAGCCAAATACACACAAAGGACCTGCTGCAGACCCCCTGAAGGCCCCTCGTCTTCTGCCTCAGGCTCTATGAATTTATACATTTTGATCACGTTGACTTAGAGGGCTTTCTTTTCTTGGTGTTCCCCATCTGCTCTGTCTCTTAGACTCCTTCCTCCTGCTCCTCCACAAGGTTTACTGAGTCCCGAGGAGAGGGATTTGATGAGGACATCCCACTTAGGGCTGAGTGTGACAAGGTACGGATTCTGTCCTGTGGAGTGGGCCTTCAGTCAAATCAGATAGTTAGTTATTCCCACAAGCCTGTGTCATCACTGTACTAGCGTGTCTTGTAGGCAGGACACCGTTGTCAGTCTGAGGGTTTGTGGCTGGGTTGAAATTCTCATACAAAACTGGAGAAGGGACCTTAGCAAGAGCGCATTGGTTTTAGCCTTCTAAATTCCCAAGGGTCTATACATGAAAGAGAGAAAAGCCCTTAGCAGCAATTCCGTATGTGGTCTGTACCAGTGCGATAGAAGGGAACAATTGCGTGACTAAATTGCTAGAAATAATTTTTATAATATCCTGGATACACATGTTCTTTACATTAACTATTTATGCAAGCAACTGTCAGATGGGCTGCTAGTCAAACTAGGCGTATTTTGCCTTCTTGAAAACGTGCTCAGCCTGGGAAATTGTCAGTTTTTATTTTAGAATTTGATTCGAGCTCTACGATCCTTGAGCTGAAATCAATGCCCGTGTTTTCATTTCTTTCTTCTCACTGTTGTTTACCTCTGCAAATGAAGAATGTGAAGGTTGCGACCTTGTGAGCTGAGAGGCTGTCCTCACCCACTCAGGTGCTGTAGCAAACTGCCGCAGGCTGGAAGGCTTATCAATAACATGAATTGTTTCTCAGGTCCAGGTCCTGGAGCTGGAAACTCCAAGACCAAGACACCAGTGTGTTTGATGTCTGGCCTGAGCACATTTTCCTCAGACGGAGCTGTCTGCTCACCCTACCCTTCCATGACAGAAAGACTAGAGAGTGCTCTAGAGTCTCCTCCTATAGACACTGAACAGATTCAAGAGGCCTCTGGAGCCTAAGCACCTGCCACCCCCTTGTGGTCACCCCGGAGTGGATTCTGCTGTAAATGTGCACAGATGGGAGACACAGCCAAATGGAAGCGATGCTTTGCATACGGTCCAAGTCTTGCACACCTAGACCTCGTTAGTTAATTGATCAAATATGAGCCTAAATATTAGCTGCAATGATGGTCGTGGTTAACATGAGTTTCTGAAGAAAATTCTTCTGATCCTTCAATCATTAAATGGCCAAAATTTTTCATCAAAGATGACTTAATTTTAAGTACTTGATTCTCTGCGAGACCAATAGAGTCAGTGACAAGATAAAAGCGTTATTCTAAAACACAGTAGCATCTCTGCTTCCTTGTCCAAGTTAGGTTCACCGCTCTATTTTCTTGTTAGGTACATTGAAAGAAGTGTAATTAATTAAATATCCTCTTTTGTTTTTAGTTTGCCTTTTATTATTTAGAATAATTTAATATATTTTAAATGTCCCCTTTCTTAAGAGAGTGGTGTGGATATGAGACAGAGCACACTTCTTAAAGTACTTGTGACCCTTTTAACTCCGTTAACCCTCCGCTCCTCAGAGAATTGCTTTAACCCATGTGCGTACACGGACTTAATCTAAAAATAGGATGGAATTAGTCAAATATTATTTTTGTTGTATGTGTTTTTAATTATTTTTCTAATGCATAATAGACTCAAAACATAGGGTGTTTATCAAGCAGAAAAGTAGCAATGTTCTATGAAAACTAATTGGATGAAAATTATGATATTCAAAATAATAAGAATGCTAAGGTGCTTGGAAATACTGAGAGGAAATCACACATCAAAAGCAAAGGCTTAAGGCCAGTGCCTGAATCTAGCAAAGTTCTACAAGAGAAAAGAACAAAATTGGTCAGGTGATTTGAGGTACAAGGCAACCCATTCCTGTGGGTGTTCTGGCCACCCCCTTCGGGGCATCTAATTAGTCTGACACTGTGACAGTTCTTTCTAGCTGAACAAATAGTGTATCTAGTGAAATTCAAAACTCCCTATGTGATCCACCCCTTTGGGCATTTCCAGTGACGGGAGGGCCCTTGAGCACGTCTGCTGTCTCTCAGCTGACTCGTGCACCAAACCCTTGGAAGCAAAGCTTTCATTTCCAAATCACAAAGAGAGCGAGGGAGGAGGCTGCTTGATCCAATGAATGCTTAAGGGAAGTGGGTTGTTTTTCCTGAAATGATCCACAGCAAACAGCATTCAGAGTCTTCTCATTCTAGTGGCCTGAACCACCTTTGCCCCCTCTTTCTGTGTGATTCCTATTATATCCTGTAATTGGGGATAGCTTTATTTCTTTGCCCTTCTGGTTAAACCATTTGTGGTGAATACACGGCCCTGTGCGTGTATCACAAGACAGTAGTTACTGGATTGAGTCAGGAGGTAGACGTGCCCAGCGTGTCCATATTAGCTTTGACAGGAAGTGTGTGCTGATCGTGAGGTTGTGCTTTCAAAGCTCTGAAATGTTGGTGAACTCTTTACCTTTTTAGTGGGAACAGTAAACCCAGCAAACTGGAAACTGAAGGCAAGTCTCCAGCCAGCTTCAGTATTTTTTTAGAAGTATATGATCTGAAATAATTCATTCTGTCACTAAGATCATAAATAAGTGGTTTTTCTTAAAAATAAAATTCATATAAGCATATAAACTTTCTTCACCAGCAGAGCTGTTGTTTGGTGTGCACGTGTGTGTGTGTGTGTGTGTGTGTGTGTGTGTGTGT
>NC_022013.1:74810067-74834856 GCF_000317375.1 Microtus ochrogaster
GTGTGTGTCTGTGTGTGTGTGTCTGTGTGTGTGTGTGTGTGTGTGTGTGTGTGTGTGTGTGTGTGTGTGGTGGGGTATATGAATACATGATCTATGCCCACCTAAGTGTGCTCTTACATGTGGAGAAGCCTGAAGAAGGTGTCCAGCCTACTACCAGTCTCTCCTTATTCCCTTGCCACAGGGTCTGTTGCTGCCCATGAAGCCAGGCTGGTGGCCAGCCAGCTGTAACGAATCCTCCTGTCTGTCCTGCCCCTCACCCCCTTCCTCCTCATCCCCACCCACCTCTGACAGGACTGGGGTTATAGATTTAGGCAACCATGCCTGCTTTGTCCTCAGGCCTTCATGCGTGAGCCAGGAGCGCTAGCCCACGGACTGAGCCAAGTCTCCGGTCCCCAGACTCAAACTTCCTCCTAAGTCCGTAGTACACTGGAGACAGAAGACCTCAAGAAATTTTGGCCATTTCTCAGTATAGGATAAAATATGTAACTCATGTATCTAGTTCTATGGGTTTTCTCTGGGACTTTTCTTTCTGGGCCTTCTTAAAACCAAAGATACCTTGATGGATGCAAGAGAGTCCTCTGAACAGTCTGAGATGGGAAGGAGCTCAGAGACCTAATGGCAGAGAGATGAAGAAAGCTCCTAAAATTTTAAATGAGACAATTTAAAGAAAAATAGCCCTTTTCTCCCACATTCACTCATTGTACAATTTTTTCCAACCCTCACGATGGTACCCACACTGTTTCCCTGTGCCCCCATCAGCTCAATGGCAAGGAATAGAAGAAATGATGACCTTTGTGCCTGGGAGGAAGGTCCCACTGGCTTGGCTCAGTCCCTTGAGATTCCATAGAATAAAAAACAAGACCTTGGGTTTCCAGGCAGCTGCTGGAGTCATCCGGGTATGCAGCTCACCCTCAACCTTACCAAGGTTCCCTTCCCTGTCCCACCTACTGCACACATGGAACTTTCAGAGAACCTTTGCAGGTTTATTTAATGATTTGTGTACGTATGCCCACATGGGGATCAGTTAGGGATCCATTTTCTTTTTCTACCTTTTCGGTACTGGTATTGAACTCATGTTATCCAGCTTGGTGACAATCACCTTTATCCACAGAGTCACCTCACTGATCACACATAGAACTTTCATGAGGATTAAAGATGGCAATACAGAGGAAGCCTTAATCCAAGGTTTGACTTATGAAGCTATTCAGTATTACTGAGGGTACTTCCATGTATCTCTCTTTACCAGCGAAAGTCAAGGCGACAGCCCATCTCAGAAGGAACATCATTTACATCGTCTGTCTATTCAATAACCACAACAACATAAATTCAAATCTACCAAACTCTGAATTTTGTTCAGATTTCATTGAGCCAAAACATTATCTTATGAGTTTTTAAAGTGACATTTCTAGAACAAACACAGGGTCTTCCCCCAGAGAACTGAAGTGCTGGCCATCTTGGGTTTTTCTCTAAGATTGAGTTTTGGTGTCTTCTGGATGGATAAGCCTGGATCTGTAGGAAAGTTTGCAATGGCTCAGGCTTATTTGGGCTTGACTTTACTTTATTTGACATGGAAAGGGGATCTGTTGTTAAGCTAGGAGTTTGAAACTGTGTGTGTTCTCACAAAATTACAAGGTCACTGACTTAGCCTTCAGTATCCCCATGTATTTTCCTTATTCAGTGATAAGTGGATATTATGTGGAAATCAGAAAAATCTATTGGCTTACTGGCCTCATATTTTAAAACCTGAAATTATCTTCTTAAAACTCAGGGTCTATTTTAGACCTGTTTTATGTCTATACAATGAAAACATCTCAGTACCACTAAAAGCTTGGTTGCATGTTGGGTTTTTGGCTTTTTGACGTTGACATCCAGGGCCTTCCAAACAGAGTATCTTGGTGACAACAGCTGCTGTCGGTCTGGGTTTTATGGCGTAAGTTTCTGATTCCTTCCTTTCATGATTTAGTCCTGTTTCCTGGTGTTATGTTCATAGCCATACTTGAGTGGAGATCCAGCATGCTGTGAAAGATGAAGTCAGGTCTTCAAAGTAAAGAAGTCACGTGTGCAAACACAGGCTGCTGTTGACTGACTTCACAGACATGGCATAGCCTTTTCCAGCTTCAGCGTCTACATGTGTGGAAGGGGACTTCAAAATAAAGAATAGCAAACTGAATGCCTGACTAAAAACTCAGGCACATAAAAGTATTTTTTATGAAAATGAGTTTTATGGAAACTCATCTTTCATTGAAGCTTAATGCTTCAATATTGTAAGCAGTGGCCTCTTGTATTTTCTGGATGTAGTGCTTGTTCTGTGTTAAGAAACACTTGCTGGAGCTGGGTAGTTACTGAAGTAAAATTAGAGAAGTCTCCTCAAGCTAGCAGCCCTAGTCCAAATTCTTACTCTGCAATAACCAGTTTTGCGACCTGAGATTAAGTATTTAACTTCTATTAGCTTTGCCCTCTTGATCTATACCACAAAAAGATAAGTCTATGATTTTAGGGCATAATTCTGGAGATTTGGAATGATTATGTTAAAGAGCCTGGCACATAGAATGTGCTAAGAAACTTAGCATGGCTGGGGCTGCGGGCGGCTGTGGAATCTGCTCGAATCTACTTGCCGCTGCCCCGTGCTGTTCTGTTTGCTCATCCTTGGGCTCGAGGCTGGACCGTCCGTTTGCCAGCACATCTGCACATCGCCCATAATTAATATCTTTTTAAATGACATATGGTTCCGAGACTGGAAATCGAGTCTTGCCTTCTGTTTCAATTTGTTCATGACTCAGTGACTTAGTTTATGTGTCTGAACTTTAACTGTCCATTCTAGAAACTGGAATTTAGACATCCTTGCTTCTCTGTAGCTGTTTCAGAGAGAGATGGGGAAGTTGGTTGGCAGTAGCTTTGTACAGGTGCCAGGTTATTCTGCAGTGTATGGGGGTACAGATGGATAAAGAGCCATGGTTTCCTTTTATGTTAACAGGGAAATTTACAAAACTTAAAAAACCCTCTAATCTCCAGAGTGAAGAGAAGTTGAGGTCAGAGTCACAATCCCAGTGGAACCAGCAGGGAACCCTGACCTGTGCATGCAATGAGCACAGGAAGATATGTAGAGCCTGGGCTGACAGGAGCTGGAGACCCTGTGAAAGCGAGACAAGCCATTTCAAAGTACACCTGGCGGTGCCTGTACAACCCATGCTCTTTAGAATGTAGCAGTGGGACCCAGAACAGCCCTGGAAGTCTGGAGCCTCTGAACCCCCTGATGCTCTGAGACACCCTTTACTGACTACATGCTTCATGCAGTCATTCCCGATTACTGTCTTACCTATCACACAGAGGATGGATGATAGAATCCTTTTTAGAACATGTTCTGCCTTCTCCCCCCGCAGCAAGACCCTTAATCATGCTTAATATCACATTTGCAAACCCATCAAGTAAAGTTGTCTCTGCCAATGACCTCTTGCGTGTGTGGCCTTCTACTGGATAGTGGACAACTTAGCAGTGACTATAGTTCAAGGAAAACTGACTCCCCCCATCTCAGCAATCATCAGTTATCAGTCACTCTTTCCCTAGGGGTCGGACTCCATGCCTATCTCCCCTGTGCATGCTGGGATTTTTGTCTGGTTGAGAATATGCATGGGCATTTCTATGACGATGGTTGAGAGATGTGATAAACTGTGGGTATAACAGTAATTCACTGGCAGTCAGTTTAAAATGGCGCCCATTTAGCTAAGTAATATTAGTAGGTTATCCACTAGGACTGGTGGCCTATCAGAAGTCACAGAGTCTTCTCTGTGTTTTGACTTGTGGAGGAGACCTTAAATTCATCAGAAAGCTGCTGGATATCCTGGTCACTCCCATGACTTTCCTCTCACTATTGCACCAGTGGGTGTGTCTTGCACCACCCAGAGTTCACAGCTAGGTGAGATTGGTGAGTGCTTTTCTGCTCTGGTAGCACGCATCATGCCTTCCAGCACTGTGAATGCTCGCCAGTGGATGTGAAGCTTCCAGATGAGTACCGGCTTGGCTCCTCCATGTTCTAGGACTCAAGTATGTGTTATCTTAATTTGATGCAGATTAACATAGATCTTTGGCCCCTTAATGCAGCATTTGAATACAGTATTTTGCAACACACACACACACACACACACACACACACACACACACAGAGGAGACAGAGACAGACTAAGATGTCCAGAATAAAATACTGTTGTAAAAGGAAAACTTGGTGAATTCTTTTTCTCTATATACCTTCTTTCTTTACTTCTGACAGACTTAGCAGTCACCTGCATGGAAAAGAACAAACCCTGCATTTGCTGTGTAGATCCAGAGCAGAGGCTTCTATATATGGATAAGGAACAAGGCTTGAGGGCATGTGGGACCTGTCTTGTTTGATTAGGGGACTGATAATTTTTTTTTAGTCTAGGTCCAAAAGTCTATTATTTTTAAAGTTTAATAAAATCATGTATTCAAAGTTATACCATCTTGACTCATTCAGCATGTGATTTATTTATGGCCTGCTGTTTTCTCTTTTTTGGCCTTCGAAAGAAGGCTGAATTTGAAATTTTATTAAAAACTCCCTTCCTGGGGATTTATAGCTTGGGGGTAGCTGTTTTATCCGATTGCCACGTAGAATTAGTATTTACTGGGAAGGGTGCCTTGATTCAGGAGGCTGTCTGTGGCGTGTTTGCCCCGTGAGGGTCATATGAAACTTGAGAGAAGCTTTTTGAGCAACATGGCGTCCTGGGGACCATCTATCAAGCAGATAGATACAGGGCCCTCCTGTTAGCAACGAGGCTTGGAGTTATGACCCACTCCCGGCTATTGCTTTCATGCAGAGGAGCCTCTGAGGGAATGGGCCCAGGGTAAAAGGGGCTAAGCAGAGGAAAAGAAGGCTTTCGGGAGGGAGAGCTGTGCAGAAATCATAGAAGATCACCATGTCTTGGCAAGTGTGTTAGCGGTCTGTATAATTGGCGTGTGAGAATTGATGAGCATGCGCTTTCCTAGCTGGGCAGAAGAGACCCACTGACACATGGACATTACAGAGTGTTCAGGGCACTGCTGTCCAAACCTGTGCTATTGTCGCTTCCACGCACTGAGGAATTTCAGTCTGCCTGTTAAAACTCCTTTGCTTTGTTTTGGTTTTTCATATTGAGGGCTTTAAATAAATAAATAAATATTCCTTCACAATTCAAGTAATGGTGTATTTCTCAATATAGAAGAATTATATACAAATAACAAATAAGGGTTGTGAATTTATACTATACCTGGTATGTCTTTTAAATTTTAATTTCTGACTATTTGTGTAGCGTTCATTTTGTATGTGCACACTTGTTGAAAATTAACCAGAGAATATGTATTGAGTAAGAGAAAAATGATTTAACTATTTGGGGTCTCCTAAAATGTCAGGTGGAAAGTCCTTAGCGATGGACAATGGATGTCTTCCCACGCAGATTGGGAGCTGTTATTGGATTGTGAGACAGTCACCCCACCCTATTTCCCGGCCGTGCCATGCTCTCACTAAGAGAATGACTTCCTTCTGCTGCTCTTCCCTCAGACGACACCCCATGCACCCCTGCTCTTTGGTATGGCCTGATGTCTTTAGCCTTCTCTTTAACTTGCTCAGTGAGAAGTGGAACTCCACAGGGAGAGGGTAGTCCTTGCCATTGACCAATCAGCACCCAACCGCCTTCCTGCATCTCAGTGTGTGCATCCATTTCTACCACATGTGTGTGTGCGCGTATTTGGGTGTGTGTGTATGTGTGCACGTGCGTGCGTGTGCACGTGTGTGTGTGTGTGTGTGTGTGTGTGTGTGTGTTCCTGCTCTGTTCCTTGTAGTGGCAATTCACTCGTATTTTAATAAATAAAGTTTGCCTGAGGATCAGAACACAGCCACACTGGCCAGCCTTACAGACCAGGCAGCAATGACACACACCTTTAATCCTGGTAGCCACACTAGCTTGCCATAGAAACCGGGTGGTAGTGGTACATGCCTTTAATCCCAGAACTAGAAAGGATTATAAGACAGGAGGAGACAGCTCTCAGACACAGTATCATTCTGAGATTCCTGGAGGCAGGATCACCATTTCAGATTGAGGTAGAAATAAGAGCCAGTGACTGGCTGTTTTGCTTTTCTGACCTATTTGGTAAACCCCAATATCTATTTCTGAGTCTTTATTAATCGTGCATCAATTCCTTCTCCATTGGTCCTGGAATCTACTTGTGGACATGGCAGACATGGGTACTGGCATGTCTTTCTGTCTCCACACAAGAACTTGGCTCTGTCATTCTCTCTTCTCTCATGCTACTGTTTACCTCCCACTAACACCTGCAAAACCCCTCGTCTTTTACTATACTCTTGTAGTAATCGATCTCGGTTCCTCTTCCTGTTCTGTGGGACAACACCCTAACAAAGGCAACATAAGGGAATAAAAGTGTGTTGTGGCTCACAGGTCAAGGCACAGCCCATCACAGTGGGGAGTTGAGGTAGCCAAAGCGTGAAAGTGCTGGTCATATCTCATCCACAGCCAAAAACCAGAGAGCTCTGCACGTATGCTAGCTCTCCCTTTTATACAGCCCAAGATCCCTGTCCAGGGTATGGCCTGCTTACTAAGGGGTGTCCTCCCATACCATCACCCTAGCCAAAATGCCTGCCCACACGTGTTCCCAGAGGCCCATTGGCCATGTGACTCTAATTCTGTCAAACTGAAAATTTAACCATTACTTGCATACTCCTGCGATGCTGCACTTCCGCGTCTTTCCCAGGCCTTGCCTCGATGTCAAGAAGTTCGCTACTTCCCTTTAGAATGAACTCCCCCAATACGGTTGTCAGAGCTCACCTTGTCAGCTCGCTCATGCTCCACCCAACCCTCTTTTCCACCCCCTTGTAACAGCAGTGTGTCATGGGTACCCCACCCTGCATCTCTTCCTGGCGGTGCCACCGTAAAACTCAGCTTCTCAAAAGCAGAGTTTCACTCCTGGTCCATAGTCGCCAGCACACTCGGCACAGGTGATCAGCCCTTCTTCCTTTGAGCTTTCCTTCCCTGGCACCTAGTCTGAACCTTTCTTTAGTTTTTCTTCCCCTCCCTGAGCCCACATTATAGGCGATTCCTGGCTCAGGCTGTAGCCCTCTTCCGGACTTGCCTTCTCTGCCCTCAGTCACTAGCTAATTTCACAAGTCTCAGCCTGAAAAGCCGTATCTCCATTGATCCACCATTTCTACCCAGTGATCACAGCTCTGGATCACTCCCTGATAACCCGTGGCCCCCTCAGTGCCTCTCAGGAATGATGCTACCAGTCAGTCGGCTGTCCAGGCTGAAAAGAGTAACATTGCCCTTGACTTCCTTATATTCTACCAACAACACACTCCTGACTGGGGGGCAAAGTATTTCCCTACCTTCATCGTTACTGCTGAGACAAACAACTGTTGTCACCTTGTACCTTATTGTCCCTGCAGCGGTGCCTGTATCTCTACTCTTGTCCACTCTTCCCATCCCCACCCGATGGTCCTTTTACGTTTTCAATCATACTATTCCGTTCTCTTTAACAAACACTTTGCTGCATTTGGGCGGAGAGTCTAAGCCTTTCCTGGGACTTAGGAGGAAGTCCTGTTTACGCTCCATTTTCTGCTCCAGTCACACTGGCCTTTCAGTTAACCTGTTCATACAGTCAGAGCTTCCTATTCTCCCAGACTTCCTTTTGTTCTCTGTCTCTGTTGCTCTTCACAGACACCCTCATGGCTGTCTCTCATGTTCCCATAAGGTCTCCGCTCAAATATCACCTAGATATATGTCCTTCCTACCATCTTCCTATCGAATCTAAAATGTAATCAAATCAGTAAAGTTGTATACTCTGTAGTCCAGTGTGCATCCATCTCTTATGCTGCTACTGATGTGGGATTTCCCTCTGTATGCTGTGAATACCATTGGTTAATAAAGGACGGCTTTGGCCCTATAGCAGGGTAGAGCAGAGATAGATGGGAAAACTAAACTGAATGCTGGGAGAAAGAAGGAGGAGTCAGGGAGAAGCCATGTAGCCTTGCCAGAGACAGATGCTGGAACTTTAGCCAGTAAGCCACAGCCACATGGTAATACACAGATGAATAGAAATGGGTTAAATTAATATGTAAGAGTTAGTCAATAAGAAGCTAGACCTAATGGGCCAAACACTGTTTTAAACAATATAGTTTCTGTGTGATTATTTGTGGCTAAGTGGCTGGGAATTATCTAGCAGCCTCCTTCAACATGCTATGGCTGTGTTTTGTTTTATCTGCATTTGTTTGTGGTTTGGCAGGAGGCCCACATACATGGAAGTCAGAGGACAGCTTAGATGCAACAGTTCTTTCCTTCAACACATGGTTCTGAGGATCGAGCTCAGGTCTTCAGGCTCAGCAGCAAGTGTCTCTCCCCACCTCACTGGCCTCCTGTGTTGCAGACTTTTTATTTAGGGCTCCATTCTCCAGGCTTCTCATCATTTAGTATCCCTTCCTGCATCTTCTTACCTAATCTCTCCACTTACACGTAAGCTCCACAGGGGAGGTGCCTGTTTCACTCAGCACTGCTCTCCCTCCATGGGAAGAACCCTACTTAACCCAGAGCAGAGCCTCCATGAATGTGTATTGAACAAGTGAATGAATTATTGATGAACTCAAAGCCCTTACTGAAGATTGATGAAACATGTAATCTAATTCTTCCCTTCTCATCATAGCCCATTCATTAGCCTCATGTTCACAGGCAGGGTCTCCCACACTGTAGAGCACAGAAAATCCACAGACTTTACAAGGATACACATACACACACACACACACACACACACACACACACACACATACATATATATGTATTTTAATGTTGAAAGTGGACCCTGATACTTCATTTGTTTTCATTATAGTAATAACATTATATTACTACAGTGTTAGTAAACAACATTAAATAACATGAATTAATAAATAGTATTATAGTTGTAATTAAATTACGCCAAGGGAAGGTTAGCTCAAATGTGGCAATAGCCGTGATGATGAAGATGGTGATGACAATGTCAATGATGAAAATAACAATAACAAGTAATAATTCCTGGAATCAAAAGTAAGATACTCTGTTTTGTACTTACAGAGAAAAATATCCCTGAATTAAAGATAAGAAAACACATACTCAGAGTCATAGCATGATCTCCCTGAAGCCTCCGAGCTCTGTTTAATCTGCTTTTGAGTCTGTGACAAGTTCTGTAGCAAATGATATGATCAATTCATTCAAATTCTAATTGTTGGGGAAATTAAGTAATCATAATAACCCTGTAAAAAGTCATATTTTTTTTATAGAAAAGACTTCATTTTTACTGATTACTGCTGTGCCCCAAAGAAACTTTCCAATGAATTCTCTTGATGTTTGAATGATGTGGGGCCTTGTGAAAATCTTTCAGGCTCAGGTGGAGGGGTACACTAAGAAAGGAGTTTAGTTTTTGTATTTTCTTGGGAAGACTCAAACCCAGAATGTGTCATCATTACAGATAAACACAACATTAGCAAACCCCTTACCCTGGGAAGGGGAGTAATGAAGCCCACTGTATCCCATTAGTGTTAGTGCTACAGCCAAGGGGACCGCTGGTAACATGTAGACCCAGGTAGCTTCAGCGCCCAGTCTGCTTAGAAAGGGGTTAAATTAAAGGTGCTCGATGTTTGCTTCACCAGATTTTTCTTTATGCTGTCAATTAGACAAACAGAAGAAAGTGTGTGGGATCAGCTCTGTGCTCTTTCTTCTTGAAGCTTGGGGGCTGGCTTTTAAGTCGGACGTGCTGACGTCACTGCGGAGATGAGCAGGGTGGAAGCATAGCGCTTCAGGAATGAAAATGTTAAATTAAATGGACCGTGTTTAACGTCGCTGTTGATCCCGAGGAACAGTTTTCCAGTGTGCGGAACATTTCCACTCCACCCGGCATATGTCCCCCACAGTTTGCTCTGCTCTAATTCATCTGTGTTTCCCGACAGCTCCAGATGGCCCGCTGTCTCCCAGGCTTGCAGCTGCCACTCCAACCAGTCTTCAGGTTGTCTGGTCTACACCAGCTTGCAACAACGCTCCGGGCTCTCCCACAAACCAGCTCCAGATGAGGCCAGGCCCCTCCACCCACAGCTTTCTAGAGTGAGCATATTCCCACCTAGTGGCTCTTCCTATGGGCCACCTTAAACAATGTCTGCATGGTTTAAATGACCCAGATGATGGGTCAGTTCTTATGTGCAACAAACTTTGGGTGTCTTTTAAAAGTTCAAACAAAGTAGAACATGAACAAACAATTTAGTGGATATACATTTGCTCTACGAAATAAAAATATAGTGTTTGTTTATATAGCATGGAAAGTACGTTGTTTGTTTGTTTGTTTGTTTGTTTTTGCATTCCTTAAGGCTTGCATGAGTACCAGTGTCACACACTGGAAATGACCTGGAACTGGTAAACTGGGCTGAACTGCAAAGATCCTTCCCCAACTGCCCCGCACTGTCCTCATAGCAGAGGCTGTCCTTGCAACCAGAATTTGTGTTTTCTGTAAACGCAAGACAACAAATTCTTCCCAATGGCTTCTTATTCTGAAGTAGATACAATGTGATAATTTTACTTAAATCTATGTTGGTGTTGCTGAAAGCTCTTTGCAGTATGATTTCACTGATTTTTGTTTCTTTGTTTTATTTATTTGCATGTCTAAGCCTGCCCAATAGGCATTTCTTTCTCACGTAGATTTTTCCCCAATCCTTCTGCATCGTTAAGCTATGAAGTGAGTGATCTCCAGCCGTTCACAGTATATGAGCTCCGCTCGGTTGCCACCAATGGCTTTGGCAGCAAACACAGTGCTTGGACTCCACTCATGACTGCAGAGGACAGTAAGTAGGCCAGCTACCCAAAGTCAACATCAGCTACAACAGGGATCCTTAGCTGCCTTATGTTTCCCAAAACAGGGAAATAAACCCCTCCAAATTTCTTGTCGCAGAGTGGCAGTATCTCCTCCAGGGTAAGAGGGTCAGCCGTGGTCAGTCTGTACAGAAGAAAGAAAATTATGTACCCAGGAGGTTGGAGGGTGGGACCCAGAGACAGAAAGAAGGAAATGTCACAGTCATGGCATGGCAGTGGTCTGTCCTTCAGGATACAGGATACTCTAAAAAGGGAAGGTCTTCCGCACCTTGGCCAAGTGTGACATGCTTTGGGGGACTCCTGGAAGGCAGACAGGGATGAAATGTTGGGTTGCAGCATGATAGAGAGAGTTAGCTACACTTATGGCTGGAAGCAGGCACCACCCTACTTGGTATATGTACCAAATGGAGCCCCCAGGATAAATGGGTGGGTAGATGATGGGGTGTAGAAAATTAGAGCTAGATTCAACTGCCTTATTCAACTAACAAAGAATCCTTTGCTTTTTTTTTCATTGAAAATAAAAATTGAAATTAGTTACATTTAAGAAATAAACATGTAGCTATAGCATTTGTTTTTAAATTAACTACCTCTGCCAAAGCAAACATATCAAGACAGAGGTATAATTTTTTTGCCTGTTTGATTTCAGTAAGGTTGGCAATGAGATCAAAGTAATATGGGAAGAAGACACGATGTTTGAACAATGAGCTTTGGGGGTTAATCCTGTAGAGTCTTCTCATTGCAGACATCTAAGGAGTTGTTGCTCGGTGCACATTAGCCGGCCTGGTTTTATAGCCAACAAGCACAGGAGTGACCTTCAGAACAGCTAACCATCAATACAAAGGTATAATATTTAAAACAATACGAGCTCTGTATTATGTAGATTATTTTACCTTCCAATATCCATAATGACTTTAAGTACTTAGTGATAAGACATAAAATGGAACCGAATCAACACAGTTCTCCATCTTTAAAGTTCAGTTTATTTTTTAAAATGCCATTCTGAACAATATAAATACTTCCCCCATTCCCTCCCATTCTTCATTACTGTGGGAAGCAAGCTAGATAATTCACGTGGGTGCATGGAATGCTTTTGTCCCAGGGTGCTGCTCCAAATACTTCCAGCACAGAGGGGAAATGCACCCCAGATTCAGGAGCCATCGGCGTGTAATCTTCAGGTAGAGCACTGCACAAACCCCGGGGAATCAGACTCTGTAGTCACCAGTGTGGTATTCAGGTTTATGGACTGGAAAGCTCACATTCAAAATAGATTTTTTTTAAAGACATTTTAAAAATGAAGATAGATGTTTAATCACCTTTTAAAAAAATTACCATGCTTGATGTCACTCAATAAAGATTAAGTAAAACTAACAATTCAGTCCTCTGCAGAGGTGATGGCTCAATTGAGCGCCACGTAGGTAGAAGGGGAAAAGGGCCTTCCCCTTTTATTCCTTAGTGTATTCTCCACAGTAATCTGCCCACGGTCCTTACTGAATGGTGGGTAGCCATGCTGTGCTGTCCACAGGTAGGGAAGTAGTGCCAAAGCCTGTCAAAATCGCTACATGTTGTTTGTAAGTCCAGCACTCTGTGTTGATCAAATCGGCCTCCCATCGCCTCTTATTTTAAGACTAACCTTGTAGATTGTGGGTGGTTAGAATTTTTATGCAGGGACCCTGCCATCTTGGTACCATGTGGAATTAGTGCTTCGTTTTTCATCTCCCTTAAGAACAAGTGATATTTGATCCTCTAACAGGTGTCAACTCAGGACTCCAGCCATCATGGCTGTGTAAACACTTGTGTGAGATGGATGGAAAGTTTCTCCCCACTCTGCATACACACTAAGTCACACACCTCAGCAAAGAGCTGGAAGGTGGCCATAGGCCGCTGCAAGGCAGTTCCCATCGTACATGGTGACAGTGTGCTATATATTTGGATGTCAGTGCAGATGGATACTATCTCTCAAAGGAAGTGCAATTGAGGTGACAATGGCTGAATGATTGGCACTGGGCACAAGCAGTTTTTCTGTCAAGGCTACAAAGCATGGCTTAGAAAGCTACCCACTCTGACAGATCCATGCCAGAATCGCACTTCAGCCTTGGTGCCTCCTGTTTGCTGGAGTGGCTATCAGCGGAGATGCTTCCCATTCCGTCTCACAGAATGAGACAGAGAAGTCTTCTGGTGCCCATTCTTGAATTCCCTCTTTAGTCACAGACACAAATCTACCTGTTGTACCATAGGTCACCCAAGGCAGTATGCTTCATGTGGTATTTTGAGGCAATGATATTTATCAATACTATAGCAGGGCTGTGAAACCAGAAAGACAGACACGCACAAGAGTGACCTTCCTCACCGAGATTATGTTAGGCCCAAGAGCATGTGATCAAATGGTAAGGGCTAGGCTTCCACTGAATGAGTGAAATTTTGACATTATTAGAAATAACTGTGTCCAGATACTAAGATGCTAGAGCAACCACACATCTTTTGTATTTTCACGGGCGTGTGCCATATGCAAATGTAGAGACTGTAGCTTTGGGGATCATGTATCTTTGAACCTCTGGCTATACAGGTTCAGCATCTTCTGCCTGTGAAACACCTGAAACCAGAGAAATATAGGCAGTGATGGTCTTCACCCTCTAACGTCAGTTCTAGGGTGTGAAGAAAAGCTCTCCTGTATGAAAACTGCAAGGCACTAAATGCATTTTTTTCAATTGATTTGTCGTTTACATCAGAAGGCCACCAATATCCTGTCCCATAAATTTATAAAAATCTAGGGTGCAGATGACAAATAATAATAATGCAGCCTTCCCTTGAATATTTTAAATCCCATAAAACATGTGTTAATAAAAGATGTTCATTGCAGCCAACTTGGTCAATGTGGTGTTCAAGCACCTGTGGCCAGATAAATACAAACAACATACGGATTTTTTTTTAATGTATTAGTGGCAGGCTAAGCAGCCGACATGTCTACAGCTTATAAAGCTATGTAGTGATTACATTAGACTCAGATGAATATACTTAATATAGTAGGAAGAAGGAAGGCACCTAGCAGTTGAAAATATTTTCTAGTCATTTTATTTCTATGTATGTGTATTTGTGTGTGAATCTGTGTGTTGACAAGAATGTGTATGAGTGTATGTGTGTATGTGTGAATCTGTATATTTATGAGTGTGTGTGTGTTTACAGGTGAGTGTGGGTGTATTTATGGGTGTAAGAGTGTGAATCTGTGTGTTGGCAAGCATGTGTATGGGGTGTGTGTATAAATCTGTGGATTTGTAAGCATGTGTATGTGTGTGTATGTGTGTGCTATATACAATGCAGAGGTCAGAGTGTGGGTGTCATTCCTTGGGAGATGCTGGCCACCCTTCCTTTGTCACTGTCTCTCATTAGCCTGGAACTTGGTGAGTAGGCTATGGTCAGGCTAGGAAGCCTCCACCTGTCTCTGCCTCCCTGCACTAAGATTATAACCATGTGGCACCACACCCAGATTTTATACTACAGGATTGAGCATCAAACTGAGGTCCTTGTTCTTGAGAAGAAAGCCATCTCCCCAACCCATAGTGTTGATATTTTCTAAGCCATACAGTGGTTTCCCACTTGGGACTGCAGTTATTCTACAGCTTTCATACACTGACAGCTGTTTTATGTGTAGTATATAAATGGAAAACTTGTAGTTTGGGGCAGGGTTCTGTGAACTTGACTTTAAACATAAGCACAGAGGGGCTTTTCCTCCTAAACTCCAGCTCCATGCAAAATGTGAGCTCACCCACTTCACTATTAAGGAAAAACTCAAAGAAAGACCAGGGAGGGTCAGGTAATTTGCTTTTAGTAAAGTTTTTCCAGGAGAGGAGACAAATATTTAGTTATATTTTGACTGTAATGTTTAGGTTTTTGCTTTTTTTTTGGGGGGGGGGTGTCAGTCTGACAAAATTACATCCATACACAAGCAATGAGATCAACTAATGAGATCAAAATTGCTTCCTAAAAACCATTGCTAACCTCAAAATAGAACTCCAAACAAATGTTTTGGTGACCAGGCATTTTAAAGGATTTGACCATTACCACAAACTTGAGATTTAAAATTTTGCACTGATATACCTTTACAAATTTATTTTTAATTATGCACATGTGTGTAGGGAGATATTTGCAGGTCAGTACAGGTGCCCACAGGTACATGATCCCTCCAGGGGTTAGAGTCCCAGGCAGTTGGAACCACCCAGTGTGGGTGCTAGGAACCACCGAGCTGAGGCTCTCGGAAAGAATAGTGCCTGTGGACCCTTGACCGCTGAGTCCTCTCTCCAGCCCCCCTGCCAGGACACTCACTTTTAATTTTAAGCATAAATCTAAATGGCATTATAATAATGTTTATATAATAGCATAATATATATTATATAATAACACCTATATAATATAATACCATAAATGGAATTTTGGAGTCTGAGCCGTTCATACTGGGGGTTCACATAGATGTTTTTATCTTTGTTCATTGTCTTTTTACCAGATAATTATCCATGAGTTTGTCTTCAGAGTGATTAAAAATAAAGATATATCACATGACATATACTATGATATTTAGGGCCATTAGTAGCACACTTTGGTGACCCATTGCATACAATCTAGGATTTTTTTGTATTTTTATAATTGCATGAAGTGACTATTTCATTTTCCTCATTTTGCATGACAAAACTCATGGCCAAAAGCAGCCTAGGGAAGGAAAGCATTAATTTGTCTTACACTTCTAGTTCACAGTCTGTCAATGTGAAGTTGGGGCAGGAATTCGAGCAAGAACCTGAAGCAGAATCCATGAATGAAGGCAGGCTGCTTCCTGGCTTAGTTTCTGGCTCACTTGTGGGTGCATGCTTAGCTGTCTTAATCAGTGTTCTATTGCTGTGAAGAGACACCACGACCAAGGCAACACCTAGAAAAGGAAACATTTAACTGGGGGCGTCTTCACAATATCAGGTGAGTCCATTGTCACTGTGGTGGGGAGCATGGCAGCATGCATGGCACTGGAGTAAACTGAGGGCTACATCCTGATCCATAGACAATAGGCAGAGAGACTGGGCCTGGCCTGGGCTCTGGAACCCTCAAAAGCCACCCCCAGTTACACACTTTCTCCAGCGAGGCCACACCTCCTAATCTTTCTATTCTTTGCAAAGAGTTCCACTCCCTAGTGACCAGGCATTCACACATATGAGCCTATGGGGCCACTCCTACTCAAACCACCACAATTCTTGGTCATATCATAATGCAAACTGCATTTAATCCAACTTCAGAAGTCCCCACAGTCTATCGCAGTCTCAACATTATCTAAAAGCCCAAAGTTCAAATTTTCTTCTAAGGGTCGTGGCACTCTCTTAACTGTTACCCCCTGTAAAATCAAAACCAAGGAAGAGATCACATGCTTCCACCAGACAATAACACAGAATAGACATTACCATCCCACAAGGGAGGAAAGACTGGGCCACAGCAAGACCAAAAGCAAGCTGGGCAAACTCCAAATTCTGCATCCCCATGTCTGATATCAAAATGCTCTTCAGATCTCCAACTCCTTCAGCTTTGTTGACTGCAGCACCTCTCTTTCTCTGGGCCTGGTCTCACTTTGTTAGCAGCTCTTCACAGGAATCCATGGCTCTGGTATCTCTAAAATCTTAGGGTCTCCAAGGCAATCCAGGCTTCACCTTCACAGCTTCACGCAATGGTCTCTCTGGGTCTCCATGCAGGGACACCTGTGGTACACACCTGGCCTCAGCAGCTCTCTTGAGTCACAGAGGAAGATTCCACACTCCTTTCGGGGGACTCTAAAGCCAGAAGGGAAGGGAGGGGAGGGCAGGGGAGGGGGAGGAGGGGAAGAGAGGGGAGGAAAAGAAAGTGTGAAGTTCAGTTAGCTGGTGGAGATCATCTAGGATAAGACTTCTCAAACTATTTATTATGTAAATGTGTGTCCATGGGGTGTTTAAATTTAAAAATTAATATTGCACAGCAAACTTTTTTATGATTCATATATTTTAGGATGTGAAGCCTTAACCAGCGTCCTTAAGAGGGCTCTAGGTAGAGGAATGTGAAAATATTTTAAATTTGGGTTGAATGTCTTGTAAATGATGGTCCCTTGCGGCAGCTCAGCTGTGCGGGTTTCAAAGGCGCTGGCCTAGCTGGGCTCAGTGCGCAGGTGTAGGTTTGGGGCGTCTGACAGAGGGAGGCTCCCACTCTGCAATGATGGGATGCCTTCGTTGATGCTGGGTAAAGGCTTTTCAGGCACAGCCTGTTACGGTAGGAGGATGTACACCCCTGCGAGGAACCCTTCACCTCTGCTTTGTAAGGAAGCCCCATAAAAGTGTTGCTCCCTAGAGTGAGTTTTAGCAGACCTGCGCCTTCCTTTGCTATTGGGATCTTAGGAGGGATAGACATGGCTAGGACTTCCCCTGGAAAAAGATTTTAGCAACAGTGCCTGTATCAGTATTAACATTTTCATTAGTGAAGAAATATGAACTATAAATTTCAGGTGTGCCACGTAGTCATTTTGTTCCTCCTGCTTCAGGCATCTTTCCCACATGCTCTGAATATTCAGGGCTGGGTGCTGCCCCCTTACACGTTCACAGGGGGACATGCTTGTCTATTTTACAGACAAGAGATTGGAGAGCAAAAAGCCCATTTTTTTCTTTATATATGGGTGTTTGCTTCGTGTGTGTCTGTGCACTACATACATGCTGGTGCCCATGGAGGCCAAAGAGTGTTGGATCCTTTTGAACGAGAGTTGCAGACAGGTGTAAGCTTCCATGTGGGTGCTGGGAATTGAATTCAGGTCATCTGCAAGAGCAGCAAGCGCTCTTAACTGCCGAGCCGTTTCTCCAGCCACAGAAATCCATAGTTGCTTCTCTAACCTTAAAAATAGAAGGCTTTGCATGTTCATCCCTGTTAGCTTTGTTTTCTATTGCATAGATCATGGACCCAAATTCTTACATTTTTGTAATTAGTAGGAGCAACTATTTTATTGTATTTCTTTGTTATTGTATAATCTTAACATTGAATTTGTCCAAGCCAAGTTGCCAACAGAAGTTTCTTTAAAATGATGGACTAAATAAGAGAAAACTGGGTCCATCTGGCCTCAGTGTCTCTCGTGGGTTCTTGAATCCCCTTTGAGCACACAAAGCAGGCTGCTCTTGCAAAGTTTGTCTCGAGCTGCACTACTCCTTACATCCTTCCGACGCAAACCACACATCGACATGACGCACAGCCCAGGCTTCTCCAGCCTTTCCTACGTTTAGTTTAAGAAATTAATAAGTATTTTTTTTAATCACAGTTGCCTTACTGCTATGGGTTTGTCTTTACTAAGAGACTATTCTGTGCCAGATCGCTATCTGTGGAATGGTGTCAACAATTTTTTTAAAGTGTTTTTGTTCTTAGATGATCCATGTTGGAAAGTTCACAGTGGACTTTGTTAGAAGATCTCTTGGTAACAGCCACATGTGTGTGTTAAACAGCCAGGGTTAAGGTCTGCCCATCCGAATGCCACACCTGCAGCCCACTGACCATTAACAAGGGTAGGGGCTTTGTGTCATTTGTGTCACTTTCAATAGGTTCTCTCTCTCTCTCTCTCTCTCTCTCTCTCTCTCTCTCTCTCTCTCTCTCTTTCATGCACACACACCCCTACACCCCTCTATCTATCAGGAACATTCTAGAACACTAAAACTCTACATAGGTTCTTTTAATCACAGCATCTCACTCAATTTGATCATAATCCCAGGAGAAAACCCAGTTTTCCAGGGTCGATTAAATAAGAATCTGGAAAGGAGGGCCATGGTCTGGAAGAGCAGTCAGTGGCGATGAGGAAAAGAACCCTGTAAGTTGAGCTGAGGGGTTGATTACACCTGTGTGACCCAGGAGTAGCCTCTTCTGAGCGGACGGCTGCATTTCTGACCAGTAGATACTTACGCTGTGGGATTTTGCTGCTTCTCATGCCAGACAGCACATTTTATTTGCAGCCCTGGACTGTTGGAGGAAGTACCCTGAAGAAGGATGAACTGCTGACCACCTCATCCCCTGCCCCAGGTCTAGATGAGCAGCCGTTCCTCCTGACCTCCACTCCTCCTGGTCTCTGGAGAACAGGGAACGGAAGGTCTTCAGAAGTGATCCTCTTACTGACAGACCGGGCAGCGCTGCCCTTTCCACTTCAGCGACGGCTGGAATGCTGCCGCTCTGCCATTAAACCCGGAACACAGTGTTGGCGTTTCCCTCGCAGTCAGGGAAGGTGGGAGTTGACACTGGACAAGCCCACAGCTAGCTCATGTTCTGCATATTTGTTTGGGGGTATGCCATGGCACCATCTTCATTATTACCACATGAATATTCCCTTCTCTTTATTCTCTCGGTCTTCTTGCATTTGGCTCTTTTATTATTAGCTGTCAAAAATTCTTTGGGGAAGTTGTTGGGTATAAATAATAAATTGACGAAAGAATTCATGATTAAAAAGACAGGTTGCCGTTCTCTCAACTACGGCATCAGAGATGAATAGCATGGCTACCTTAACGTCTGGAGTGTGATGCAGAGCTTTGTCTAAGGGCAGTCCACATACCACCCCCATGGTTTTTAATTCACTGGGAAATTTAGGGGCTATTCACTTAGGAGTTAATATCACTGAAAAGAGTTTTTAAACCAAGCGAGGTTCTTTTTGTGAGAATGGTAAAATATTAGCTTGAGGACAACATTTGAGACTGTAACAGGAAAATCAATCCACCACAGCAAACAAGTGTGAAAGACTTTTCATCCCAAACTGCCGAACGTCACGCGCGTATCCTCAAACTGGGAGCCGTAGACAGGGTTGAGCCTGCGCACGCACACACACCCTTGCCCGCGTGCACACCTGACCTTAACATAGCAAGGCCATTTCCCATCAAGGTCATGACTTTCTCTTGGGCCGGGGCTGAACCTTACATGTGAGGCAGGCAGTTGCCCACAAAGATCATGCCTTTCACCAAAACAAGACCGCTTTCAGGTGTGAATGCGCAGACTACCTTGAAACAGCAGTCTGTGGCTCGACCAGAGAGGAGACTCAGTTCCTGGCTCCAGGGAGCTGTGCTCTAGACAGTTACACCCGCCGAGAGAGCTGTTGCCTTAAGTCTCCAGCACTGGGCGGCTGAGCTGTGTGCCTGCCAGACTTCCCCATCTCCCCTCGAGTGACAGCGGCATTGACAACATGTTCTAGTCCACATTGATTTTACAGTTAAGGAGCTGATCGTGATGTATAGGGATTTTACGAATTCAGCTGAGAGGCCGACTTTTGCCTTTTATCATTCCATTAAACTTTTATAACCATCTTTTTCATGTCATTTCACCCATGAATTCTTACTTTAGAGAGTGATAGCTACTGCAGCGAGCGTAACTTTCCTCGTGTTCACGGCTTTTTATTGTATTAGCCAACTACCCCAATTATAGTTATTACTCATGTTTTACATAATTGTGGTGACCCTTTCAACTGAGCGGTAGCAGGACAGTTGGTTTGTATATAGAATTAGATGATCCTGCTTATCATTTCAAAGCTCCAAATTGAACGAGTGCCAGAAGTCAGGTTTTAACACTTGCCTAGCCAAAGGAGCTAATTAAGCTTACTTCTGTTCCTTCTGTTCCTCTCCAGGATGCGTTAGAGGACTTTCTGCAGAGGAAGCAGGGAGTGTGCTCGGCTTTCCCGAGAGAGAAGCTAATAAAATGTATTCTGGCTCTGGGGGTGTGTGGTGGGGGTATCATGAAATTGAAATTGAATGTCTCCTCTTCCCAAGATAAGAGGTCGTCTTTAAGGAAGGGCTGTGTTCTGTGGGAGTTTGAAGTGTAAGTCCGGCTCATTAGCATGGATGCTTTACCTATCACACGATCAGCGTCTTCGGGAGAAATAAAAGGCCGTATTCTCATCACAGAGAACAAACTGCATCCTTGTTGGTGCTTTTCCCTGAAGAAGCTCCGCAGTGTGATAGCTCACAGAGGAGGGAATAATTATGCGAGACCCTGATGAAAACCCGCTGGAAAACATTCTGGCTTTTTAAAGCATTTATTATTCTTTAGTGAGGAGAGGGGGTGAGGTAGGGTTAGGCTAAAGACTCGAATCTCCACCGTTGATTTTACAAGCTCCCGTATCAGAGGGTTTTTTTTTTTGTTTTTTTTTTTTTTAAGATTGCAAAACATTTAGAGCTTGTAAGACGCTCAGATTTTTCTGGGAATAACTAAACATGCATGGCATGGCCAGCTAAGAAAGGAGCCGTATCCCCATGTTGGTATGATAATTGCTTCTGTACCATGCACTGGCGAGGTGAGAAGAAATCTCACCGACGGCTTTCAAGTGAAAGCTAACAACAGGCCAGCCTGGGGAATGCCCACACCAACGTCACCATGATGCTAGGCGTTCTTTCCCCACAAAGGGTGGGTGACCAAATCGTCAAAAATAGCTTGATTTTAGGTCCCTTCACAAAACGAATTTTGATTCTATCATCAGCACTTCAGTTGGTGACTAAAACGTAGCCCATTCTGTTTGGAAACGTCCCTTACGTAGCTATTGCCACGGCCACTGGCTTCACAAGTCTGTGGCTACCTTTAACACTTCGCCCTCGGTGGGATACTGAACCACACATTCACACTCAAATCAATGCTGTTTTAAACAATTACTAAATCCAACTATATCTTTTTAAAAGATTTTCAATAAAATCTAATGTTCACAGAAAAAAATCTCATAAATGCCAAAATTGCTGTGGGCAGAAAAGAGGGCTATAGTATTTTTTTTTTTTTGATCTGTTGTAGCAATTTATAGATCTCAGGCCATGGTTTATAAGAATGCTAAACGTCCCGGAATTACAGCTGTTACTGATCAGTGATTGAGCCAGATTTGTGTTATTGCGCCATGTTCCTGCTTGTACCTAGAGAGCAGTAAAGCCGCGATATAATAAAAAGCACCTGCATTTTAAATGAAATTTCAATTGAAAAACTTAACAGCCCTTCAAATTGCAGAATTTAACGCAGCCCAGTAAAGCTTAAATAACACTTTGCCTGCGCGGGCTGAGGGGATTCGCATTCAAGGTGACTTGATTGTGTCGCACGGTGAAATTATTTACAATTAAGGAATTTCTCTGGAGGGCTGCAGAGTGCCTGCTGCCCCCCACCACCACCTCTGCAGGCATATGGTGGGCCTTTTTCAGTATTCATGGGGCCTCCCGAACCTTTATGATAATTGAATCAGTTAGAGTGCTGAGTGGGGCAGACGTAAAACCCGTTAACCTAAAGGTCAGATCTGTGCGTTGTTTATTTATCAGCAGGTGAAGGAGCTGGATCGTCGTCAGCTCTGTCACAGGCACAGTAAAAAATCACCGATAATATTAACAGGGAGTAGATAAATCGCAAAACATGGATTAGCATGATAAACAGAGGCAGCATCCTATGGAATGTATGATGAGGGATGCTGTCGTCGGGTCTGTTACCGTAGTGATGTTGGTTAGAATCAGGACTGGGGACCCAGGGGGCAAAATGTGGCCACAGCCTTCTCGAACTTTGGTTAAACTGTCAGCTTGTGTGTTTTTCTTCTAATGCCTTGATTTAAGATAATTGTAGAAGTCCTTTTGATATTTTTTTCAGCATTAGCTCTAATGAATAGAAATGGTTTTGCTGGGTCTATGGTAGGAAGAAAAGGGCAGCGTCAGCTCAGTCAAGTTCAACAAGTATTTCTCATACCATCGTGGGCAGGGCAGTCATGCCCATCTGTGTGCCCTTTACCTGTTTGCCTCTTGTCTCCACCAACTGCTCGTTCATTTGAGTTTTACTGTTGAGGATACGCGAAGTTTGTAAGATCCGTGACTTCCTGGATGTGTTCTTTACAGGGCCTGGGCCGGTAGATCCTCCAGTTCTTCTGAACGTGAACTCGAGAGTGATGTCAATCGTTTGGCAGCAGCCCGTAAAGCGCAATAGGACTATTACCCATTATCGTATGTACTGGCATGGCCGTCTGTACTTCACGGCCTCGGGTATCAGTTCCAGGAAGAAGCCTGTACCTCCAAAGGGTGTTCCAAGTCACCAGAGTCTCAGACTGTGTGGACACTCCCAGGAACACCGAAGGGATCCCAAGCCCAGAGCTGTTTCCAGACACTCCAACATCTGTCATTGTATCTGGCAACCCCCCAGCAGCCCCAGTGACTTTACTGAAAACTTTACAATCGAGAGACGAGTCCAAGGGAAAGGGGAAATTAGGAGCCTGTCACCTCTCTCGAGAAGTCATGCCACGAAGTTTATTGACGAGGATCCTACCCTCAGCCCTTGGACGCAATATAAATACGGGGTTCTGGGGAGCTCTCTTAATGGAGGCACCAAGAAGCAGCGGCTGGGTAGAAGTTTCAAAAATACCTTCTCGGCCTGCAAGAGTGCAGCTGCCCAGGGTGCATTGCTGGGACCAGATGCAGTCAAGGTAAGCCATTGGGCATTCTGGCTTCTCTCGGTCCTACAGATGTAGGGACTTAACCCTGAGTACACTCTGTGTCTGACAGAGCCATCTACTGACAAGACTAACACACTCATTGTCTGAGGCAATTGCTGTAGAAACTGGCTTTCTGGCCTTTAGCCCAAACTATCTGGAATTCAATGTCAGTTTTTCATTTCTCCCTGAATCCCCTTAATTATATTGTTGAGAGACTGCTATTTGCCTCACACACATGAAATACTTTGATACCACTGTGGGATGCTTAGCCTCAGGACCACGTCATATTTAAACAGATCGGGAAATGAGGAGAGATGGGGAGACTAATGGAAGCGCTGAGAAGCATATTAACAAACAAAAGCTCTACGCGCTAATATTCCGTGCTCTTTTGGAAAAAAAAATATCAAAGAATTGAAATAATGGGAAAAGAAATTAAGAAAATAGCATATTGCTGGGATATCCAGAAAGCTCAATTATTGGCCTCATTCTTTGGGGATTGAACTCTAGAGGATGGGATAACTACCATTGTTTTGGCTGGCATACAAACTTCATTCAAGGGAAATTAGTGTAACCAAACAGGAGGGAGTTTTGCAGCTTAGAAGCCTCTTTTGTGTAAATACACACATGCTTCCATGGATCCAGCCTTGTACCACTGCCAAAAGCCTCGGTACAGTGGCTTGCTCACCAGAGCACAAAGCAGAGGGCATTTGCATAACAGCAAAGTTCGTCTGTCGGAATTATTGCTTGGATCCAGGCTGAGTTCTCTCTTGCCAGCGAAAGGCAGACACTCGATGACGCTAGATAATTTAACTTTTTGAAGAAAATTCATTTAACCCACAAACTAGAAGTGACCATTTAGCAATTTTTTATTTAGTCTTTGAAAATTAAACACCCAAAATAATCTTAAGTATCTTCAACCTGAGAATTGTTAAAGCAATGCAATTTTGGTGAAAAATAAGTAAAGCATGTGGAATTCTGTTGATGTAACATTAATTTAATTTTTACATGTAGCATATATGACAATCTATGAACTCAAAAAATCATAAGAACTTGTCTTCAGTCAACGAAAAAAAAAGAAAAAAAGAAAAGAAAGGAAACAAACAAACCCAGAATCAGTGATCATTCCAGAACTGCCTTACCTCTCTGAAGAGTTCTGTGGGGAGGGTTTTGGTGCAGCGTTGATAGATGGCATGTGGCATGGCACCCACAGTCCCTTCACAGAGGCAGCAGCTACACTTCAAACGTTCTTCTGATTCTTTCTGCCAAAATCTTAAAAATTAGGCATCACTGATTGTAAAATATCAAAAAAGAAAAAAAAATAAATGTGTGCGTGATTTCAGAAGCTAACAGTGTTCCCAGCAATACCACTCTTGGGAATATACCCAAGAGAGGCCCCATCATACAACAAAAGTATATGCTCAACTATGTTCATAGCAGTATTGTTCGTAATAGCCAGAACCTGGAAACAAC
>NC_022013.1:74835701-74840888 GCF_000317375.1 Microtus ochrogaster
GGACTTCCCACAGGTCAGGGAACCCTGATTACTCTTCAAGCTGATGAGGGAGAGGGACTTGATCAGGGGAGGGAAAGGGAAATGGGAGGTGGTGGCGGGGAGGAGGCAGAAATCCTCAATAAATAAATAAATTTAAAAAAATAAAAATAAAAAAAAAGAAGCTAACAGTGAGCCAGTCTGCTTGAGTGGGTCAACACCCTAGGATCCCAATATCTGGAAGGAATTAGTCAGCCTTTATTTCCCCTCTAGGGCCATGACACTTTCATCTAGGAAAGGGAGTAGGGTGTCCATGTCCTATCGGATTGGTAGGGAAGTTTTGATCAGCTTGTCTAAGGGAGCTGAATTCCATGGGTCATCACCTCAGGCCCAAGAAAACCATGGAAACCCTAGGTCAAGTTTTGATTTGTTTTGTTGTTTTTTTTGTGTGTGAGTATTTTTGATTGGTTCGCTGGTTTTTCAAGACTGGGTTATTCTGTGTAACAGCTCAGGCTCTCCTGGAACTCCATTTGTAAACCAGACTGGCCTTGAACTCAAAGAGACCTACCTGCCTCTGCTTTCCATGTTCTGGGATTATAGGTGCATACCACTACATATGGGCCCCAAGTTTTTAGAAAAATCTTGAAACACAGAGGTATGACAGCCAAGTAATGCCTTTGGCCTTCACAGTGTCATCAATTCCCATTATTTAATTAGGAAAAATGAGGAATTCTGGACTTAATCTAGTGTTTCATGATGTATATTTAAATGTTGTTCAAAGAACACAGTTTCGTGTTAGTATTATTGGCTCACACTGTACTTGGGAATATCTTAAAACTTTACCCAAGTGTATTTTCTAGTGAGATTTCTCCTTAGTAAGCAGAGGGATGACTTGTATTCAGGCCATGTCACCAGCCCTGCTATCTCTGTGCAATGCCACCTGCAGGAGCTACTGCCCAACAGGGGCAGCAAGAAAAGTAACAAAGAGAGACACAACTAAAAGACAATTACAGAGTAGCACCTTGCTAAGCAGAAAAAGAGTTGCTACTCAAGCCAAATCTAAGAGAGTCCTGTATGAGGGTGATACAATCGAATCCTTGCCCCGGCTTCTGTGGCAGTTTGAGTGACTTAATGAAACCCCGTCACAAATGCACAAGAAATTGAGGATGTGATTCGGGGGTAGAGGGCTTACCTGGAATGTGCGAGGCTCTGAGCTTAATACTTGACTACTAAAAACAATTGCTCATGACTTGGTAAAGACATAAGTATTAAGGGAAACTGAGGCCACGGTAGGTCTAACTCATATTCTCAAAATCTAACCATCAGAAAAACTCCAAGTAATTATATTATGTGAAAAAAATGAACTCTGTGTACTTCCCTGTGGTACTTAATTTCCTGAGAAGACTCTTTCCTTCTTGAAGGGTGGTAGACAGTCTCTACTAAGACCGAAAAGAACAGTTCAATAAAGGTATAGAATAATTTCATATTTGAATATCAATCTAAAACTTCTGAATAAAATGTTAGCAAATTGAATTAAGCAGAAGATCAAAAGAATAATCTAATGGGACAAATTTGATCCGATTCCAAAAATGGAAGTTCAATGCCCTGCTGTCTCTCATCATGCCTCTTACACTAACCAATTAAGGAGAAAGCCTGTAGTTTTTTAACCCAAAAGGGTTTAAGCGACTGGAGATGGCTCAGCAGTTAAGAGCTCTTACTATTCTTGCAAAGGACTCCAGTTCCCAGCACCCACATCAGGCAGCCCATAACTGCTTAAAACTCCATTTCCATGGGGTCCAATACAACCTGGTCTCCTTGGGCACCTGACACATGGGGAAGCTCACACAGGCAAGCTTAAAATGACAACAATCATTTTAAATGACCTCATAAGATTTGAAAGCCATTTCTTAATGAAATAATTAAGCAGTGTAAAATCAGATTTAAAAGAAGGATTTCAAACAGGATTCAGCCAATGTACAGATTGCCATGGTAAAGCACTTAGAATAACGGAGAAATAAAATAAAGTGCAGAAATCACCAAAGTATGTATCTGTGCAACAGCAACAAACTTTCTTTTATAGAGCCATCAGGGGCCTCTAACCTTGAACCTTAGTCCACCAAGCTCTAGTAAACTGTAGAGAGAAATGTCTCATCTGGTATGATGGAATTTATAAGATGTTATTCTGTTTTCGGATGTGAAACTTGTTCAAACAGAGCGACCCTTTGAAGTTTTAAAAGCTTTCTACATGTTCTTATCCTGAGACTAGAATGCATTATTGCTTCATTTGTTAAAATGTACACCAGCTTCAGGAATTCAATTGTGAATGTTAGAACATACAAATAATGGCCACCCATCCCAGCCTTTGTAGAACAACCTCTTTAACCCACAAGGTAAAATTAGGAACTCTGAGTTCAATGTAATTGAGTTATAAACATGCAAAGTTTCAAGTCCTCATGCTGCCCTAATGCATGTGGGTGTGTGAATTTCCTCCATGTGCTTGCTCTGTGTCCTGTGCAGCCAAGGCAGAGATGGATCGCCAGGATGGGTATTAGTCTGATGGTTCTATAAAGCATCACAGCTAAAAGTCAAGCCCAGGAAGCAGCTCCCACTCGGTTCCTAGCATTCAGCTCATGGTCCCCAGTCCTTCCTTATTGTCTAGTGCATGGGGTTAAGTTAAATTTGGACCTTCAGAAAATGACTTCGAGGCAAAGGAGGCAGGCAAAACTCTAGACTCTGTGAACATCACTGCTCTGTTCCTGTGTTGTCACACTGATGCTCCTGGTCTTTTATTTCAGGTCACTTGGAAAGCCCCATTCCTCCAGAACGGAGACATACTGAGCCATGAGATCTGCATGCCAGACCCTCTCATCACGATCCCTAACAGAACCTCATCTCATCTCTTTCACTAATTACTTGATCACAATTGCTGTGCTTGCTCCAGAGAGAATGGATACCTAGGAGGGTGTACGGAGAGCCTCCCTACCTCTGTCACCCCCATCCAGCCCTGCCTCAGGAACTGGCCCCATCGTCTTTGATTCCACTAAGCAAATCTTGTGTTGGGATTTCTTGGCAGCCACCATTCAAGCCAAATGGACCAAATTTGAGGTAGAAGAGAAAGGACTTTCCTCTGCAGTTTGTTTTAGCTCTGTCATTCTAAGAAGTAAGGAGGCAGGGTTTCACTAACATCTCAACATAAAATTAATGCCATCTAGATACTTAGGTACTCCTACAAACTCATAATAACTGCACAATATCCCTCTGTTCTTAACATTTGTATAATAGCACATTGTATTAAGGGAACTCTTTAACCAAGAGTGAGCATCATATTGAGACAAACTAAAATCCTTTAAACATTTCTCTCATAGCTAATATTTCCCCTCATTGTTGTTCTCTTTTCAAAAACTAATTTTATTCTGCTTGGCCGCTCTGGCGTGTGTTCTGTGTAACATGGTAGGACAGTGGTGTCTCTGAATTATGAAGTTAACCATGCAGTCATTTCCATATCACCACTGTCTAGAGACTTAGGAAGAGTGTTCCCTTCTCGAAAGAAGATGGAAGCCAAGAACTGTGATTCTGAAATAGCTCTACAGCCACCAGAACTGAATACATGGCATAGGAAACAGAGCAGATAATATCATCATTGTTTATAAAATTTTAATGGTGTCTTAGGAAATCATTAACTTGATAAGATTTTTATAGTCCTACTTTGTGTGAAACTTGCAACAGATCTTGAGCAAATCTGACACAGAAATCTAAACTGTTTCCATCCCACTGGTGAACAGAACATGTGAGTCTACATGATAATTTGCAATTAGCAGACTATATGAGAGGTAAACCAGGAAGAAAAAGTGTTTATCTGGAAATATTCATAATTGCACTACGGTATTATTTCTGCTTTCATGCATGCATCATATACATGCCACTAAGCTATCTGAATCTCAGTAATAATGTTCGTTGAGACAATCATGATATTCCTGCTTGTCTTCTGTTTTAGATATGAGCTTCTGAGACGCAAAATCCAGCAGCCACTTGCTTCAAATCCCCCAGAAGATTTAAATCTGTGGCACAATATTTATTCAGGAACTCAGTGGTTTTACAAAGATAAGAGTCTTAGCAGGTGAGATTACAAAAACTATAAAAACAAATGCTGGCATTTAGTTTGGGGTGTGTGGAGTAGTTCAAGGTACCCCAGAGTCTTCATTGTGTGAACCTGTTATCAGTCACGCGGTAGAATATGTTCAGTTATTATCTGTGGCATTTATCATTGAAGTGTAGCCGAGGCGTGTTGAGTGTTTGCCATCTCAACTGTGTGCTTGCAATAAGCCTTTCAAGTCAAACTTGGTGATGTGTGAGCCCCAACCTATTGCCTTTGTCACATCTCTATCTAGACATGAAACTTAGTAATGGAATTTGGAAGAATTGAATACACCCGAAACTATGGAAATCAGTGGGTGCCTCCCATATTCACCTGTGTTTAGGGGATAGCGGGTTGTAAGTCACTGAATTAGTGAGACTTGAAAGAGTTGAATCTAGAGTTTAAAACTAAACCTGGGCCAGTAGGTGATAGCCGCCAAAACAATACCACATGATAGAGTTAGATCTAAGTACTCTTTGATCTCTTGCTAAGGAACCAGCTTTATGAGCTGAGACAAACCCTTCACCATCTCTGGGGCTCCAACTGTATCATCTGCCATTCCCTAGATCCAATTATTTCTCCATTATCTTGGTCCAGACAATGCGTTTAAGTTTCAAAATATGTGGACTATTGTCTGAGCCCCATACCAGTACACTGCCAACCGTCCCTCATCCCTCCAGCTTCTGTGTCCCAGACTCTCTCTCACTGTGCTCACGAAGAACAATGTGAAGAATTCCCATCTCTGATCTCTTTCCTCATCAGGCCCCTTCCGTTCATCAGCATCAACTACACTTCAGGTCTTGGCTTAGAAAGTTCTTCCTCCAGGAAGCTGCCTGTCCCTGCTCTTGCTGGTCTGAATATAAGCTGAAATAAACATTCCCATGGCAGCTATCTCTAGAAGGATTGTGCAGATAAACAAAAATGTGGTGTGGGATCTAAGTAGATACATGAGGCTAAATGTCCAGGATTTTTTCCCCAAAAGGAAATTTGATTTGGAGGTTTCTGGGGTTTTTTTTGTTTTTGTTTTTTAAATATTTATTTATTTATTATGTATACAATATTATGTCTGTGTGTAT
>NC_022013.1:74840988-74880043 GCF_000317375.1 Microtus ochrogaster
GAGGGCACCAGACCCCATTACAGATGGTTGTGAGCCACCATGTGGTTGCTGGGAATTGAACTCAGGACCTTTGGAAGAACAGGCAATGGTCTTAACCTCTGAGCCATCTCTCCAGCCCGGAGGTTTCTGTTTTTATTCAAGGAGTCAAGCAGCTGGAGTCTAAGCTCAGGTGGCAGACTGCTTGTCTGACTTGCTGAAAGTCACAGGTTCAGTCCCAAGTAAGAAGAATATACAGGGTGTACAGGCAGGTAGCAATAAGAGGGCCAGAAGTTCAAGGTCATCTTCAGTTACCTAATAATTGCTTACACTCTCATAAACAACTTAAGGTTAAAACTCAGGATGTGTTTTCCATTTCTTAACATTCAAAACATATGACCCAGTCATCTTAATATGATACCTTTCCTTTTATTTGTTTTATTAGTCCACCCCTGTTTGCCCAAAGTGGGCCATCCATCTTGCCATTCGGAGAGGAAGCTGGGAATTAGCCCTCCCATGGGCTCGGGGTTTTTCTGATAAAGGGATGAGTGCACACATTGCTTGCACAGGGGCTACTTCATCTGCCCTGATGGCAGCCAGGACTTCCCTTCTTACTGGTGATTCACAGCTCCCAGCATACTAACAAAGGACCAATGTTGTCTCCTATATTGTGACACCATAATGAACCTTTCCCCTGGACCTACCCAGGTTCCCTTGGAATCTGGGGGAATTACCTTCAGGACCACTGCAAATCCTTGACCCCATAGATAATAAAAACCATGGATGCTAAAGTCGTGGATGTGAAATTATGAAGTATTAGCTAGCATAGAGCCGACCACAGGCTGGCATAGGCTTCGGTCATCCCTGCACTGTTTACAATGCTCAGACCAGTGTGAAGGCAGATAGTTGTTGCACTGCGTTGTTTAGGGAACAAAAAAATGGTTCAGTACCAGATGCTGTTATTTTTCTAAATATTTCCTGTTCATGGTTGGTTGAATCTGAGGCTATGGAAGCCTGGGGCACAGAAGGCTGACTTTGTTTATCCTATTGATTTATCCATTTGACTGTTTTTGTAGTTCTTAATTGAATCCATCTTCTTCCAGAAGGCATACATAATTGCCTATTCTCCCCAAATTTCTCTGTTCCCACTTTGCGCCTATTTACATAAATAAGTAGAGCACTGAAGTGTTTTATCGCATCCTTTTAAAACATTTTTATTTTATATGTATGGGTGTTTTGCTGGCATGGATGTCTGTGCACCACATGCATACAGTACCCATGGGGGCCAGAAGAGGGCGCTAGGTCTCCTAGAACTACAGTCACAGCTGGTTGTAAGTCACCATGGGGTTGTTGGGAATCAAACCCAGGTCATCAGGAAGAGCAACCAGTGTTTTAACCCCTAAGCCTTCTCTACAGTCACCCCACCACCCCCATCTTGTTTCATTTTTATCATTATAGACATATTTAGAGCAGTGTTGAAGTGAAAATTCTTCTGATACAAAATGTGCAGCAAAGAATGTCTGGGCTTCCCTTTATAAATAGTTATGACATTGAAAAGAAGTCGGAGTTACTGCCTTGTTCAAGTGTGTATGTTGATATAGAGAAAAAGAGTCTAGACAGCAATGGCATAGTTTTCTATGCAATTTTTATATCCTGAAATTCAAAACTCCCTTATAGTAATTTTGTCTTCTATATCGTATTATAGAATGCAGGTCATCAAGCCAGTTATCTACATAATTTAATTCAAACAAAAGTACCTTTTGTCTTTGTAATTATCTTAGGGCAGGGGTCATTCGTTAGTGCATCTCCTTGTTCCCACAAGCATGCCAAGGGCCGAGACTCAGCTGAGGCCTCTCAGAACCATTGAGAGAGAGAGAGAGAGAGAGAGAGAGAGAGAGAGAGAGAGAGAGAGAGAGAGAGACTATCCAAGCAAGCTTTTGTTTGTGGCAGAGATGACATAGACTCGGTATGGGAAGCAGCTAACCAGACCGACTCTTCAAGGGCATTGTTTATAGTGATAAGAATATTGAAACTTGAATTCTGTTGGGATGTCAATAAAGTTGACACAGATTTGATTCTGATGAAAACAACCCAAGTCAGTCTCAGCTATATTGAAGAAGACTTTATCAGTTAGCCAGAGGCATCGGAGCTTTTCAGTGTACACATTTTGACCCAAAATATCTTTCACTGGACCAATGCTTCCACCAGACTAAATACCACGTGACATCAAGAACTAAACCAAATCACACCTCCTCATTGGTGAGGTTAAACTTTATGGTCTCACTTGATTGCATCCAACGAGAAAAGGGAAAAAGTAAATTTTAGGTAAACAGAGTCTAAATTTTCTCATTTCAAAACTTTCTCATGGGGGTGGAGGTCAACTCATTAAGTAAAGCCCTTGTTTACAAATGTGAGGACCAGATATAGATTCCCCAGAGTCCATGCATAAACCAGGTGCGGCAGCCTTTGCCTGCAGTCCTAGCACAAGAGAGACAAGAGACAAAAGAATCCCTAGGATATGCTGACCAGATAATCTAGACAGACCAAAGAGTTCCAATGAGTGACTCTATCTCAAAAATTAAGGTGGAGAGGAACTGAGAAAGGCACCAACTCCCATTTCTGAACACCTCGGCCCCCATCCCCCGGGTCCACATACTTATATAAACAACAGAAAGCATGTCCCTCAGAGCTCACACTGGCTTTGGCTCTAAGAGAACAGACGGCAAGTTCCTTATTCTTTGGATCGAGCAGGTGACCGCTAGACTGTTGGAAATAAGGTTTGAATAAATGAATGAATTGAAGTGGCATTACTCACTATGGCAAATACTATTTGTTTTCAGTCTATTTTACTCAAAAAATGCTTTGAGATTCAGTAGCGATCATTTTTCTGTTGGACATGAATATGTTTGTGTCTGACCTGCCAAATCACATGTGCCCTGAAATCTGTGAGGGTGACTGATTTGGGAACTATGAACACCTGTTTGTCCCCACAAGTAACTGAGAGATAAGCAGATGGAGCCTGCATCAACTAGACAGAATCTAATGGGAGCTTTTTTTCCCCCAACTAAACAGAATTTTTTTTTCATTTGAGTTCAAATAGCTGGACCTTGAACTGAGAATTGTTCCACAAATTCTTAGCCCGTGCTGTTTTGCACAGAGGAAAATATCATCATTGTATGTGTCACCTAAGAGTCTTCATTTGCTATTGGAGCAGGGGTCTTCTGGGATAGGTCTTGCTGTGAGTACATGGTACCAACTGACCTACCGTTCTATTTAGGGAAGCTTTATGTTGTTGAGTGGAGTGCTCGTTTGGCACCACTAGTTAAGTTCACTACAAAGACAGTGCAGATAGTGAATAGGAAAGCTACTTTCGGACAGCTAACTCATCCTTCTGTATGTGTAGGGCTGAAATATGAGCCACAGAGATATGTAGACAAGTTATAGGAATACACCATTACGAAGTAAAGTTTGCTTTCGTTGTAGACAAAGAGATGGCTCAGGGATTAAAAACGTGGAGCCTTCTTGCAGAGGAGCTGAGTTAGGTTCTCAGTACCCATGTTAGATACCTCACATCCTCCTGTAACTTCAGATCTGTGGGGGCCAACTCCTCCTCCTAAGGTACAGCACCTGTGTTCATTTCTGCACACACACACACACACACACACACACACACACACATACACATACACACACATACACATATACAGGGTTAAAAACACAGACATGAAATACAGGGATTTAACTTTTTTAAATTATGTTTTTGCCTTAAAAACTGCACATTTTAGTTTTTCGTTTAGTAGGAAAGAGATTTTTAGTACAAGTTAGAGAGATGTGGCACTGAAGAGAAAGCTCAGCAGGAAAGAGCACTGATTGCTCTTACAGAGGACCTAAGCTTGTTTCTCAGCATCCAAGTCAGGGTGCCCAGAAATGCCTGTATCTCCGACTCCTGGGGATCCAATGCCCTCTTCTGGCCTCTGAGGACACCTGAAAACACACATACATTGCAAATCTTCACAATTCTTTTTTAAAGTTGGAGAAATGATAAAGGGCAAACATGTGGTGTCACATGAATGCACACTGACCTCTCAGATAAGTGAAGCAATGGGTATGAGAAAGACCGAGTCCTCAGAAGTGACAGAGAGGTTCCGTGAGCACAGACAGCTGTTCTGCAAACCTAGGTGAACCCGTTTCATTTCTAAGTGTCCTGGGGTTTGGTTTTTAATCTCTAAAATGGAGAAGACACTTAAACGATTAGCTCTAAAGGCAGGTCTACTTGAGAAGTTTTAGTACCACCTTGAAAGCCCACTTTTCAGTGGCATGTATCCATATGGTCTATGCCTTCTGTGCTCCATCTATTTTATATCTATATGTGTGTATGTATGCATGCATGCATGTATGTACAAATATATATGTTCCATCTATTATATATGTGTGTGTGGAATATATTGTGTATATGGAATATATATTACCTGGTCTACCTAAATTGTATAAAATTATGATAAAATTCCTACAAGTATCATGGGAGGCAGGCCCTCAAAAATTTGTACATGAAGAAAAATATCAGTGCTATTAGCTTGACACAGCAAAGGCTGAACCAAAGTGTCATTTGGAGTCACAAAGGCTGTCACTTGTACAGTAGCATCAACATACGGAAGAAACACTCAAGCACTGTAGTGGAGAAGAATCAGCTTCTGGTCTTCAGATACAGGAATAAGACTATTTTATGACTTGAAATACAATTATAAGTATTTTACCCAGGGACAGAGTTAATGAAGCCAAGGTCATTGGTTCAGTTCCCACTGGAGCCATTAGCTTCTCTTCCTTCTATTGTCTCAGCCCTGCCACCCTCTTAACCCCGACTCACCACCCTTCCCATTCATCCTGGGGTCACAGAGGAAATGGGGCAGGCAGTCTGGATGCAGAGGTAAATCAGCCCCTCCCCTCAGCTAGAGAGGTACCGAAGGTCAAGGCCCAGTCATGTGGCATCATCCCAACAGGGGCAGAGCAGATTATCCCTGGATTGTTATTATTATTACTTTCCCATCACACTGGCAGTACCCAGTGCCGCAGCCTTGTTCAGCGTGTCTTCAGTCAGGCCCCCTGCATTTGAATCTCAGCTCTTGTAAAGAATCCAATGAACTGGACAAGCTCTTTAATATTTCCAACATTATTTGCCTCACTTTTAAAATCCATACTATAATAGTGCTTTATAGGGTTGTAGAAAGATCTGAGTCACAGGAAATTACCAAGGCTGTCGCCTTTCGGTGGCCTTGGTCCTGCAGGCTGGTGAGTTCTCAGTGAAGAGCACACAGACAGGTGTCTTCCCGTAATAACATCAAGTTCCACACGCTGGGTGGCCAGAAACAACACAAGCCCAGAGACAGGGTCCTTGCTTACAGCTCTCAGAGTTAAAGTCACCAAACAAATTGTTCCTGAGGTCAAGCTCCCCCCAGAGGCTTCAGAAAGCATTCTTCTTCTAACTTCTGATGGTCCCGGCATGCCTGTGCTTGGGGGACCAACACTCCTGCCCCCTCCCTGTTGTTATGTGCAGCATCCCCTTGCGATTTAGTGAGGTTTCTGGAAATAGCACTCTTGCCTTTGGTAACTAGTTTTGAGACTTTGGGCCTGGCTTTGAAGGCATCAGCGGCTGGATACCCTGGGAACATGTATGACCCCACATTGGAAGAAGATCTAAAGCCAAAGTTGGGTCAGCCACTAAGCAAGTATCTCCATACAGATTGTTAAAGAGTCAGGGCCTGATAGTATTTTCCTACTCCGGCAATTTTGAACCAAAAAGATAAAGCCACTGGGTTCCTGCTTGGAAAACCCAAAGAGATAAATAATTAACAATTTAGCATGTACGCAGGAAGTTCCTATCATGCTCTGTATCCGTGTTTCTCCTTTGGCGAAGGGTTGGTCCATTTCCTCTGTCGTGACTCAATGAGACCCAGCACACCTCGCTGTTGCTAACCTCTCAGAGGGGCAGTCTTGGGCACTCTGCTCAGTTGAGGTTACCTTTAAGCTTTTATCTGCCAGCCAGTGAGATCCCAGGGACAGAGAAGAGGTATAGGAAAATGATAACGGAATCTGATCTTTGAAAATGGATGAGTTTCTCTAAAGAAGAGCATAAAACTCCTTGGATGGTATTGGGACAGAGTGCTGGCAGGCTGCCAGCCTTGTAATTACATCGCGAATTGAGCCATAATCCTCCCTGCTTCTGAAAACAGTAAGAACAGGGAAAACGATAACCTGCGTTTACTTAAAAGACTGACATTTGCGTACGGCTTCCAAATAAACTGTTTTCCTGGTGCTCTGGTTGAGACTGGAGAGTTACAGAGATAATGGCATGTTTTGTGTCAGAAGAAAGGAAAGCAAGCCTTTCCTAGCAGGAAAAGGAGACAGAACATTTTGTGGGAAAGAATCCTGTATTTTGTGAGAAAAAAAAAAAGATCAATGCATTTCATCTTCTATAGAACATAACTTAAGTGCCTTTTTTGTTTGTTTATTTTAATAAAACCTTCAGGTTTACAACGTACGAATATAATCTCTTTGTACACAACAGCGTGGGTGGGCTTTATACCAAGCCAAGAAGTGGCAGTGACCACCTTAGCAGGCTTTCCAGAGAAAGGAGCCATTGTCACCACGAGCGTCCTTAACCGCCCAGCCATAGATGTGAGATGGGAGAAACTGAGCGAGAACACTCTGCATGTCTCTCTTTCCACTGAGTGTTAGCACGCATGTTGCTTTCTGTTGCTGGGATGGAACATCACGAGCAAGGCAGCTTAGAGAAGGAAGTGTTTATTTGGGGTGATGGGTCCAGAGGATTGGAGTCCAATTCTCCAGCAAGGCCATACCTCCCAAACCTCCACAGTAGCACCATCAACCTGGCACCAAGTATTAAAATGCTTGAGAGATCTTGGGGGAACATTTCTGATTCAAACCACCATGGCACACTAACAGTAAGTCAAGGCACCAAAGCTATTAGGTTGTTTTGTTTTGGTTTGGTTTGGTTTGATTTGGTTTGGTTTCTTTGTTTGGTCAGTTGGTTATTTGGGTTTTTTTTGTTTTGTTGTTGTTGTTGTTTGAAACAGGGTTTTTCTCTGTGTAGATTTGGAGCCTGTCCTGTAACTCCCTTTGTAGACCAAGGCTGACTGTGAACTCACAAATATCTGCCTGCCTCTGTTTCCTGAGTGCTGGGATTAAAGAAAGTCATGTGCCACCACTGCCCTGCCGTGTTTCTTGGTTTTTAATGATCTGTGGCATTTGGATTAGAATAATTTGAACTATTTTAATGGGAGATTTTGAGTTAATTGATCTTATGCTTACCTTCTGTTACATCTTCAAGAAAAATTGGTTTTATCTGAAGTTGCATTTATTTGTGTGTGTGTGTGTGTGTTTCTACCCGTTCTGCTCTCCCTCCTTGCTCCACCTTGCCCACCAATTCATCTTAAGAGCATGCCCATAAATGTAGTCACCCCCCTACACACACACACCTTGTGATGCTTGAATACTAAAGTGAAGATGTGGCTGTTATGTTCCTGCTCGCGGACATCCTCGGTGATATCATCGCATTCCCGAAGTCAGCATGCTTATAGAAGCTGACAAACCTAATAGACCTGAAGCGGCCCGCTGAAGTTTCATTACCTCAGTAATCAGAACCTCTGACCTTCGGGATGTAGGTAATGCAATCTGCTCTGATTTCCATTCATACCTTGGAAATTTTTCAGAAAATTCTTCATGAGCACAAAGGTTAACTCTGAGAAGGGTCATCTGTGAAAGCCTGCTGCAGGATCCTGTCCCTCCTCTGGGTGACCTGCTATCTTAAGTCAATTAACTAGTCACTCCTCTGCGAAAGAGCTGCCTGTTTGCTCAACTTTTATTTGGATGTTTTCTCTTGCTTGATAGAAGAAAAGTTGGTGCATAACCTAATAAGTTGGACGGTACAAAGCTGTTGTTCAGCACATCGTGGCGTTAAAAATTTTTAAGAATAAATTTTGACACCTTGCTTAATGAACATCATCTTTTAAAATGTATGAAATAAGTGTGTATACACACACACAAACACACATTTCATTCATTCTGGGCTGGGAGCTGGCTTGGAGGATAGTCCCAGCATACCTGCATGAGAGGCAGGAGACTCCCCTGAAGTCCCCAGCACAGTCCATCTGGTAACCAGTGGTGAGCAAAAGCAATGTCTCAAGGTAGAAGGTGGCCACCAACACCCGAGGCTGTCCACTGGCCCCCATGCATGTCCTCTGACCTGCATGCACCATAGTGTACACTCACACGAACCTGCGCATGTACTCACCGCCCCCCTCTCTCTCACACACACACACACACACACACACACACACACACAGATTATAATAAAAGACATGCTTTTTTCTCTTCTGTGATTAGTACCAATGCAACATTCCTGGTAAATTTTTACAAAAAGAAGCCATCTGATGATGTTTTTATTTTTATTGGGACACAGGCAATATAACCTGCTGTTGTCTCCATTCATGCCCTGGAAGTTTTTCAGATAAGTCTCTGTGAGTACAATGGTTGATTCCAAGAAGGTTTGGCTCAAAGCCTCTGAAAAGCTACTTGACAATTCACCTGTTTCCATTGTATATGTTTGTCATGGAAAATAAAAATAAGCCTCGTGACTTCTGACTTTTGCAGGGGTAGGGGGGTAGACAACATAATCTTCTGCACCAAGCCTGTCTTCTTTCTCCGTTCTCCTCCATGCCTAATGCACGGGGGAAAAGAAAAATATGAGTGTCTGTCACATTTATCCACCAAAAGATTTTACCCAAAGACAATGATCTCCACATTCATTTTAAAGATTCATTTTTAGTATTTTAATTTAGTGGGCATTCACAGTTGGTAATATCTTTTACCCTTTCCCATGTTTTATTTTGCATATAATAAGCAATTAATGTGCTCTTTCCTTACTTATTGGAATTCTCAGTGTTTGGTTCATAATTTTCATTGTTATTTAACACTTACAGAACTATTTTCTCAAAGTGACTTCACTACTTATCATCAATCCTTAGATTTCCCCGATCCTAGATTCTGGGTTTCGATTTACCCCTCTGTCCTCTGGTTGATGATTGCAGAGGGTTTCATTGTGGACATCATTTGTTATTGTACTATTATTGTTATGATAGTTTTTTGTTTGTTTGCTTTGTGCGCATGCCTGAGTTCTCCAATAGGGTCTCGGAGAAGCAACTTGAGGGAACTGATTCTCTCATCCCACCGTGGCTCCAGGGATTGAACTCAGGGGGTCACATTTGTGTAGCTGATCCTCCCCCTCTGAGGTATCTCACTGGATCTTTTTTTAATGTAACTGTATGCTAATTTTTGCCTATATAGGATAGTATTACTTTCATGTTTACAAATTCTTTTAACTTTTGTCAGTACAGAAATATCTTTTCCTTTTTTGCACACAGATGATCATTTAGATGTATATAAAATTCTTAGATCAAATATTTTCCCTCAAAACAGGCTGACACTAATCTATTCTCCAAAAACATCTGATACTTCAGCTGGGCCTTCTGGAGCATGTCTGACACCCCGCCGCCCCCACCCTTACTCCCACCACCATGCTTTGGGTGTGGACTTTCCCCACCAGCTCCTATGTTTGAGCACTTGGTTACCAATTAGTGGTGTAGTGTTGCTGGGCCCTAATGGCTTCCTCAGGAGAGGGGTTGAGAAGGTGCAGCAACACAGCATAGACATTGGGAGCGGGGTAAAAGGCAAACAGCAGACTCGCTTATTCAAAAGCAGGGAGAACCTTGCCTTTCCTCCTCCCAGCACCCAGACCATACTCTGACCCATTGACATTGCATGGTAACCCCTTACTGACTAGGCTCTATCAGGACCTCTGACAGTGCCTATTCCTAGGTCCTCAGGTAGCATCACATGGTTGGCCCTCATTGGCTGGGCAAAATCAGGACCTCTGACAGTGACTATGCCTAGGCCCTCTGGAAGACTCCATGTTTGCTCATCTCTCAGCCTTGTGGAGCTTATCTTCCTACAGTGTAGTTTTGAAGGTTGTGGAACTTTGGGGTCACAGTGCCTAGTTGGCATAAGTGGGTCATGCAGAGCTGCTTTGGAGGTTACAGTCCGGTCTTCAACCCCACCCCATTGCCTGCTTCCTGATGAAACAGCAAGTGAAGAGGCTCCACTGCGGATTCCTGCCTTCTCCACCGCGAGGGACTGTATCCTCTGAGCCTAAATCAAAATAAATCCTCTCAGGTCATTTCTATCGGTGTTCCATCTCAGCAGCAAGGCCAGTAAGGAGCATACCCTACTGTTAGGGTTATAACTACAATAGCTGCCCTCTTGGAAAAAGACGGAGGTAGAAAGGTGACCCTTACTGTCCAGTTACACCACCTGTTTCTAGTCTAGTCACAAGACCAGAGTAGCACTCACAGAGGGTTTCAGTAGCAGGACTAACCACAACCTTTGTCCTAATCCCTGGGTAGCTTGTAATTCTATTAAGTGGGCTGGCAAATGGAACCAGGCTTGGAATGGACAGGTAAAGGGGCTTTCTTCAGACCTTGACATAATATCCATGCTATCCTTGAATGTACAATGTCAGTTTCAACACATGTAATCTTTGAATCTTTGTGTGCTCCTGATAAGCATCTATAACAACTAAAATCTGTTTAACTTTGTGTTAGATGGAGTATTCTACCTAATTGAACATTGCCTCCAAACTGAAACATTCCTCTAGGAATAACAGGGAACCCATCAGCCTCAGGAGGAAATAGAAGCTCACATGCTCTGAGTGACTAGAAGATTCTGGAGGGTCCCTTCCAATAATACAGAAGAAGAAAGCAGCTGCTGGGTGTAGAGATGCTGGGCCAGCCAAACTGGGAAAGGAAAGACATATCCAGACAGTGGAGTTGCCTGGAGCCTGGGAGAACAGCCCCCATGGTTGCCAGATTTGGGTCCCTCAGCCATCACAGGGAAGATTTCCAGAGATGCAACTGCTTTTGGGTTACCTCTGCTCCTTACCAATGACCCCTCACCCAGACTCCTGTTAGTGGCCCAGAGGAAGAGAGTACTGCTTCAGCAAATCAGGCTTTGGTACAGTTGGTACTTTATTGTTTGGTCTACATGGGCTCCCTTTCTAGGCAAGTAGATTGGATGAGTTGTGTCTTCCTAGGAAGACTGTCGTATAAGAGTTGGGAAGCACTTAATGTCGTAAAGGTTTAACTTTTGAATGAAATTTAAATTAGTTGGGTATCAAGTAGCACAAACTTGGCATCTAAAATGCCCTCCATGCTGTGGAAGGGCCACAGATTAGTGAGTGATATTCCCGTAAGCCAGTGAAGAATATCTCAGTGAGAAAAGGAGCTTTCTCATAGACAATCCACTCAGCTTTACTGGATTAGACCAGTTTCATATGAGCACAGTTGGTGACATCAGAGAAAAAAAATCACCACAATCTTCAGGGTTTCCCAACTTAATTAACAAGCTTCCGGGAATAAAGTCTTCCAACCACACTGGCATACCCACCTTTTAAAATATTTCTGGAGACCAAGCAAAAGTAGTACCATGGTTAGGGGAAAATAATCAAAATTAACACTTGCTGTTTACGCATGAACCCAAGACGTTAACATAAAAGAGTCCTTTAAAAAAAGTCATGAATGTCTTCCATGCTGCGTAACTTTCCATTGCACCTTCTTTGAAAATGGTCATATTGATATTTGGAAGGTTATTTGAATAATTATAAATAACATATATGTGTGTATACATGTATATATTTAAAGAAAGTGTTTAAAATATTCTCAACATGACTTCTTGATTATAGAATTAAGTAAAAGATAAAATTTTTTAAAAATCTAACTCTACCAGTTTCACCAAAAAGAAAATTCTAGAACCTTTTATAAAGCTGAATTACCATCCACTTGCTTCTATTTTATTCTAGAAATATTTAGCAAGAGAATTTATTCTGTTTCCCACCTGCCATGTTTACAATGTTTTATTTTTCATTAACAGCTTTTCAAGATCTCCAGGGTGATGTGGAATATTACATACTGCTTTGGAATTCTGGGGCCTTGAACAAATCCCTGAAAATCTTCCCAGATGTTGATTCTCATGTCATTGGCATCTTAGCTCCAAACACGGAGTGTCAGATTTTCCTCTCGGTCTTCAATGAAGTCCGTGGAACCAACAGCACAGTGGTACACAGGACCACATGCAATGAGGGTGAGTAAAGATGCCAAGAGGTTCTCAGCTTAGTGAAGCCAATGGCATTGATTGATCCATTCTGGAACTGAGATCAATCATCTGTCCAGCTTAAAGGAAGTGGGTAAAAACCAAAATGCTTACGTGCTTGGTGTCAACTGACAGACAAATAAACCTGTCCCCTGGAAACAGCAGTGTGGAGCTGTAATAACTGTAGTAACTGGACCACCAGACCTGTTCCTCTTGTTCCTTTCAGCGCAGGTTTAATTGGGAGCCAGTTCACATCAGCAAAAGGTGATATTTAGAGAGATTTTCTTCTCTAAGATTAGCCCTCAATAGCAGTGTGCTTTTCAAAATGACATCCCAGCTCAGGAAGAGCCCACCCCAAGTCACCAGAAAACACTAGGTGCAAGTTCAGCCTCAGAGAAGAATTGCCTATGTCTGGGTTTCTAAGCCAGTTAGCAAAGGAGAGGAAGCTGGAGAATCCACTTGTGAGTCGGAAATGAGCCTGGGATGGTCTTTCTAATCTTTCTGGCTTTCTATGGTCTCATTATAAACATTATAATATCGTTACCTCCCAAGCAAGTGTTCCAGGCCATTAGCAGAACTCTTTAAGTAGGGAACCCATTTCCCTTTGTAATGCCAAAGGTCAGCACCTTTTGTTTATAAAATAGGATGAACCACAAGGACGATTTTTCAAATAGTTACGATGAGTTTTTATGATAAAAATAGGCCTTCGCATAGTTATTTCTGACATGCTTGAATAATTGTGTAATTTAATGCTAAGTGAGATTTTTTTCTAATGTTAGATTTCATCATTACCTATGGTAATCAACACTCAAAATCATTTACATAATGACAATATTGCACTATTGCTTCATATTGCTTGAGTTAGAAGCTAGTAACAGCAAATGATTTTTCACATCCCAGTAGCCTTAGTGTATTTGAATTGTATTTTATTAGGCTTAAGGAGGAAATTCCCCCCTACCCCTAGAAGACTTAAAGTGAAAGGTTGAAAAAAACAGCAAATAACAGATCTATGTTTTGAGGTACATACGGGTTGAGCAATTTATCATTTATATCCCACTGGCCACATAGCATCGGAGATTAGTGCTAAGCGGGTGGTATGAAGCATTTTGCCACCAATGCTTATGGTTTCTAACTGGGAGCGTAATAAGCCAATTTGCAGAGGACTTCAGACTGTGCTAACTTCATCATAGGAAAGTAGATGTGCAAGGCCTCCATACCAATCTGCATGTAGTTTAACAAGAGCTTTTGCAAAGACAGCTGGGGCTTATTCAGGCTCTTGCTTTAATTCTAGAGCCTCAGGGCATGCTTCCTCCAGAGGTTGTCATCATCAACAGGACAGCTGTACATGTCATCTGGACATCCTCTTCAAACCCAAATGGCAGTGTCTCCGAGTCTTCCATCTATGTAAATAATAAGCTCTCCGAGCCTGGAACGGATGTGTCGGGGCTGTTTATTCGGAAAGGCCTGTCTCCCGTCACTATCTGTGACATTCAGGTCAGAACGTTGTTTTGTTTCTTTCTTTTTTGGATGGTTAAGCTCATGGATATGTTAAATAAAACATGCCAAGCGATGTCTCTGTGTGCAGGCTCTCTGTCCTGGTTACAGATTATTGTTTATTTGATGGGAAAGGGAAGGGAGAAGAGGGAAATTGACCAGAATGAAAACCGTCAGCTGCAAGGGCTTTGCAGACTGGAACCCCTGGAGAATGGTTCTCGGTGCTGGTGAGAGAGAGGATAAAATGCCCACCAGCGAAGTGAAGTTGGTCAAATGGTCACCAAAATCCAGTCTTCCCAGTTTATCTTCTTTCTTGACCTTTTATTGGTATCAAAATCAGAATTAACTTGAGATGAAGAGATTTGTCTCTTGTTTTTGTTTGCTTGTTTTGTTTTTTTTCTGCCACTTACTCAGGGAAGTAGCATAGCTCACTGGGTGTCAGCTGTCCCTTTTGTAAAGGCAAGGCATGGTTAATGTGAAATAATCTGTCCCCCACTAGCATTTCTGATTCTGACTGCAACAGGAAAACATGAGAAGTTTTATAAACACTCCACAGGATTTTAGCCAAGGACGGAAGGAATGAGTCTGCTCAGCACGCAGCAATGGCTCCTCAGCCTCACCTATGTGGCAGGGCAGCGTTCAAATCGTTTGTACTTGGGAGTCTGGGACCTTCTAAGTCCATGCTTCCTTCCCTAGAAGAATATTTACGTATACACTGACATGGCAAATTTATCACAAAATTCAGAGAGTTCACTGTTTATCTGAGGCCAAGCCTTTGGACCTCACCAAGGTCTACTGATTCTGAAATAGGAGGAATAGCAGAGCCCAGGAGTATATAAAATCTAATGTCCTGCAGGAGCTGAAAAATCTTGTGTGAATGTCAGATACACGAGATAACAAGGCCAAGGGAATAAATGAGTGAAGAAAAGATTTCAGAAACTCAGCATTTATAGAGAAGACTGCAATTTAGTAAATTTTTAAATAATCTATGCAACTTCTAAAATTCATGAGCATTTCATGAATAATTTCCAAAAGGCATTAAATGCAGGAATTTTATTCGACCCCAGAAACGTTTTGCCGGGAGTGCCATGTCTGCCCATGTGACATGTCGTTTTCCCATGTCTGAGAGTGAAGCATGTTTTTTGGCTACAATACTCTGGCCATCCCTACTGTGACCCATGGACTTGGCTTCATAAGCAACAATAGACAGAGGGGAAAAAGGAAACAATAGACACAGAAAGAAAGCTCCGTGGGTTGTGTTTTCAGTTCCAGCAACCTATGTGAGCGCATTAGCATGGCACGCGTGGGCTGACGTTTGCACTCTCAAGCCGTAGAAGAGCCAACGCTGATAAGTGGACCACATACAGAAGTCAGGCCTCAAGTCATCCCTGTTACAGCTTTTGTGAGCAAAAGAGCTCAGGGCAGCAATGGAGGCTTCGGCGTGAGGTCTTCTTTGGGCCCCTGTTGGAGGATAAGACTGAGTTCTAGAGTGAAGCCTGATCATTTGCATTTAAAATCTGAAAGGCTGGAGCTGGCAAGGTAGCTCAGTGGTTAAGACTGCTTGTTGTGCTCTCTTGAGGACCCCTGTTGGGTTTTAACACCCGCAGATCCATCCATGTTTCTTAAAAATGTCTTAAATGCCAACTCTAAGAGATCTTAATACCCTCTTCTGGCCTTCATACACACACACACACACACACACACACACACCAAAAAATAAGTGAATTCATGCATTCCTATATACATATGTAGCTACAAAGCTGATTTGCAGAGTGCAGGCTGGCGATGAGAACACTGAGGCTGCACACACACATGTGCAGCTCAGTCTTGGCCTGTAGAACAAGGCAAAGCTATCACATTGCATGCCCTTTTCGTAATGTGGAAACCCTCGCTCGCCCTGATGGATGGGTTCTGTTGTAGCCAGAAGAAAACACATTTCAACCAGACTTATGTCTTTGAAACAAAGACAGAATGTCAAAACTGAACCCAAAATTTGAGTGTTTTTCCTTACTGTCTACACTGTGGATTTTTGTTTTTGTAGTCTAGTATTATCATAGTTGGCATATTTATGCGTGGCTGGAAATTTGAAAGTTAAATTTTAGTGCCTTTTTTATGAAGTCAAACGTCATTTAAGTCAACATTAAACAAATGTACCTAATATTTGAATGAAACTTCTCTAGGTTAACCTCTTCCACAAAACAACAATTGACTTTAAAGCTGATCAAATACCCAGGTATCTCACTGGATAAATTCTTTTATGTTACCGTTTCGAAGGGAATTATAACTTTAATTTTAAGACTTGATTTTTAAGTTCTTTTCAGGTAAACATGTTAAACCCCAATATGTAGATTTCATTCACATGTTATAGTAGAGAGAGACTCAGGGTAGAGCCTGGGAATGTAAATCAGAAAGAACAAAACACAGTGCTGTGCTTTCCCAACTTCAACAAAGTATTTTGGAGAAACACAAATAGACCCAAGTAGCTTTGTCCTTCCATTTAAATGGATTGAGAAAGCAGTAGGATGCAGGAAAGCCCCAAACAAATATTAGACCGTCTGACTACCTTCCGGGTCTCCTGGTTTCTCTGCCTCCTTCCTTTCAGACTTGCTAAAATGTAGGTCTGAGGACTCCTCATGTGTTTCAAGCTAAAGAATAATGAATGTGAACACAGAATGGATTTTACTAGAGGTCAGACATAATGGCAGTTGGGAATAGAGAGAGCCTGGGTAACAGGTGCCCAAACTGAGGAGCAGTGAGTTCTGGTGTTATTAAGCAGAGTAGGGGCTAAATCCACGATATTCTACTTTATTGTTAGCTAGAAGGGATGAACTCAAGCTCCAAGTGAGAAGAAGCTAGGAGGCAGCACCATTCCCTCCACTGACTGTTCATTGCGTGCTGTAACACGTGACACGTAATCACCTGTCAAAATGCATCACTCACCCTACAAACCTGAACTATGATTGTGACATCCAGAAGGCAGTGAAAAGTTCTTTGGTCAAGAGTCCATCAGGAATATATTGTGTATACTGAAGACATAATGAATTTGATTGGGTTACTCAGGTTAATCCCATTGTGTACCAAAGCGTGGCACCTTCCAATTTGCGTAAAATTTATATTATGATTTCTATCACATCGTATTTTTAAGATAATCTATCTTAAAGATATTTCTTGTTTGTACTTAATCATAGTGGAGGATCTTAATAATGTTTAAGTCTATAAGATGGTATCACAAAAGGCACCATTGCAATTTTCAATAACATGATGGTACACTGTAGAAAACCTGTTCAGTTCCTGTTTAGACCCAACAGTTCTGGGAACAAGATGATGTCTCCAAACTGCAGTGTGGATCTCATCTATCTGGCTCCAAGTTCTGATGCAAAGACTTGGAGGATGGTTTGGCTTAAAACTGCAGCACCAGAATACATTCTCTTATCAATTAGCACATGAAAGGGTATAGTTCAGGGGCCGGAGAGAGGGCTCTGTGGTTAAGAACACTTGCTGCTCTTTCAGAGGACTGAGATCTCATTCCCAGCTCTCACATCAGGTGGCTCACACCCACACAGAACTCCAATTCCGGGGGATCTGACACCCCTCCTCACCTCCACGGGCACCGGCAAGCACATGAAACACTTCTGATGACACACACACATTTTTAAAATCAATCTTTTATAAAAAGAAATACAGCAGAGTTTACCCTTAAATGCTATGTGTGGTGGCTGGTCCACCAGATATCTCCTGTGTATCCGCTGCTCTCCTCCCAGCCACCGGATCCACTCCTTTGGGTTACTGATGTTTGATGGGCCCCATTTCCAATCCTAAGTCCTTCCGCCCTCTCAGTTTTTATTCTGACTAGGTGGCAGAATTAAAGGGGTGAGTGATGATCGCCTGCTTGATTAAGGGGATAATACTATTGCTGCTGGAACAAATGGATATAAAATAGCTCGGCCCTATTGGGAGGCTTTCCTGGGCTTCATTTTTCTCCCATTAGACATTAGCATTTGGGCGATTTGTTGCAAAGTGTCAAGACTTCCAGGAGATATCATCATTACAGCACGTGGTTATAGATCTGGAGAGCGCTATGCAAGGATAACCTATTGGGCTTGTGAATCACCACCTAAGCAATCCCATCCTTTGACTACTCTGAATAGATTAATAAGCCCTTCTCTTTGTGAATGGTCAGAACTGGAGACCAAACATCGCCATGTTAATCACTAAATCAATTGTCCTGAGTCCTGAGCCCAATTCCGTATTCTGTTCTGAGTTCATCCCACTGGATTCAATTCAAATCAAAAAGAAGAATATTTCCTAAGCCCCTTGAGGCTATAGCAGACTTGAAGAGATTCATATGAAGAAGGGGAAGGTGGATTCAGTCTGTTGCCGGTCTGTTTTGAAGATGATTATATTTATTCCTTTCCAAACTAATCTTTGCAGGTGGAAGTCTGTACCAAAGATGCCTGCACGAAAAGCAATGAACCCAAGTCAGCACTGCGGAAGATACTCCAAGTGACATTTCAATACCTATAATCCATGATATTACTTCAAGGTACCCAGCTTTTTATCAGTCAATCTAAACAACTTTGATCATAAGAAATGGAAGCAAATATCAAAGAAATCAGTTTAGCCATGACAATCTCACTTAAAGGCTGCTGTAAGTATGGATGCATATCAAATTTCTTACATTTCTCGGGTATCTACCTGCATACCAGAAGCATTAAAACCTGATTTCCTGATTCCATATCTCTTGCGTAGTCATCTATTAACAGATATCTGAATGTAAGAATTTGAATGCGAGAGGGCCTCTTTATTTGAATGTGTCCTTTAGTGCATTCTTTTGTGAAGCAAAATTCTGATTTTAACTAGAATGACCACTTTATAACTGAATCTCTTTGAAAATATTTGATTTCTCTATCTCAGATTGCCCTAAAGCTAAAAATAGGTCTCAGATAAATAGAGCAAACAGTATTTGGATAGCTGCTAACAATTTTATCAGAGTTTTAATAGAATCCCTTTCTTTACCCTTTTCTTGCTCAGAAATTACCAGAGGTTGAAAGTGAGGCCTTTAATAATTCAGATTTGGGGCTGGAGACATGGCTCTATAAATTCAAGGCCAACCTGGTCTGCAAAGCAAATTTCAGGAGAGCAAGGGCAACATAGTAAGGCTCTTTATCAACAAATAAACTAAAAATTAGAATAAGTGCTTGCTTTGGCAGCATATATATTCGAATTGTAATGATACAGAGACTATTAGCATGGCCTCTGCACAAGGAAAACACTCAAAAATAGTAATAATAACCCAGTGTTAGCAGTAATAAAGCTTAATGTCAGATTTATTTATAGGCTATCGTTGGTGTTTTTGATTTTAACCATTCTGACAGGTGTAAGATGGTATCTCAAAGTTGTTTTGATTTACGTTTCCCTGATCACTGAGGAGGTTGGACATGACCTTAAGTGTCCTTTGACCATTTGAACTTCTGTTGAGAATTCTCTGTTCAGTTCAGTAACCCATTTTTAATTGGGTTAATTAGAATTTTAATGTCTACTTTCTTGAGTTCTTTATATATTTTGGAGATCCGGCCTTTGTCTGATGTAGGGTTAGTGAAGATCTTTTCCCATTCAGTAGGATGCCTTCTTGTCTTAATGACAGTGTCCTTTGCTTTACAGAAGCTTCTCAGTTTCAGGAGGTCCCATTTATTCAATGTTTCTCTTATTGTCTGTGCTACTGGGGTTATACATAGGAGGTGGTCTCCTGTGCCCATGTGTTGCAGACTACATCCCATTTCCTCTTCTATCAGGTTCAGTGTGGTCGGATTTATATTGAGGTATTTAATCCATTTGGACTTCAGTTTTATGCATGGTGATAGATATGGATCTATTTTCATTCTTCTACAGGTTGACATCCAGTTATGCCAGCATCATTTGTTGAGGATGCTTTCTTTCTTCTATTGTATATTTTAAGTTCCTTTGTCGAAAATGAGGTGTTCATAGGTTTGTGGGTTAATATCCGGGTCTTTAATTCGATTCCATTGGTCGACATCTCTGTTTTTTATGCCAATGCCAAGCTGTTTTCATTACTGTAGCTCTGTAATAGAGTTTGAAATCAGGGATGGTAATGCCTCCAGAAGTTCCTTTAGACAGAGACCCACATCATAACAAGGACTGAGCTCCCAAGGTCCAGATGAAGGGCAGAAAAAGGGAGAAGATGAGCAAGGTAGTCAGGACCACAAGGGATTGGTCGACCCACTGAGGCAGTATGCCTGTTCTAATGGGAGCTCACCAAATATAGCTGGACCGGGACTGAAGGAGCATGCTATCAAACCGGACTCTCTGATGGTGGCTGACAATGGGGGCTGACTGAGAAGCCATTGATAAAGGCACTGGGACTTGTTTTTACTGCATGTACTGGCTTTGGGGGACCCTTGTCTATTTGGATGCACAGCTTCCTAGGCCTGGATGTAGGGTGGAGGGCCTTGGACTTCCCACAGGGCAGGGTTCCCTGCCCTCTCTCAAGCAGGGACGGGAAGGGAGAAGGGGGAGTGGGAAGCTGAGAGCCAGGAGGGGAATGGGAGGAGGGGAGGAAGTGTAAATTTTTTAATGGAAAAAAAAAGAACTCCACAAAAGAGGGTTTCCACAAAATACACTTCAGAGTACTTTTTACTCCTCTTTTCAAAAGTGAGCATATCTATCCACAAATCATCTGCTGGAAAATAAACTCTGTTGATTGAAAATCAAATAAATAAATAAATAAATAAGTTCTCTCACTACTCAAAAAAAGATTTATTTATTATGTATATAGTGTTCTGCTTGCAGGTATGCCTGCACGCCAGGAGAAGGCACCACGCGTTATAGATAGTTGTGAACTACCATGTGGTTGCTGAGAATTGAACTCAGGACCTCTGGAAGAGCAGCCAGTGCTCCTTTTAACTGCTGAGCCATTGCTTCTTGGACTTTTGGCTAAGATCAAGTGTAGTATCTGTTCTTGTCAGTTTGGTTGTGTCTTATACAGAACAGAAGACTTGCATTTCAGTGGATTTGGCTTGTACATATGGTATTAAATACAAGAACTCCACTTACCTAAGCTTAGGAGTTGCTTCTCTACTACATAGGAATTCAAGACCATCTTAGGCTATGTGAGATCTTGACTAGAGGTGGGAAGGAAAAAAATCTCCTAAAATAAGTATTATATTCCTCCTATTCTTCTTCTTCTAGAACATTTGTCTGATTATATTTTGAATTTATGACCATGCTAATTAAACTGATGGGTGAAACAAGTTCATGTTAGTTTTATTTCGTGTTGTTTTATAATAAGTATTTCGTAGTTCCAACTCGATTTATTGCAGTGACTATTTTTTTCTACTGAAAGCGTAAGAATGCTGTGAAAAGTGTATATAAACATACTTTAGGGGGCTCTTTTGAATTTTCTGCTGAATTTACCAATATGCCTGCCAGATCCCCAGCACGGTATACTGCTGATTGTTCCAGATGCATAGTGCCCTGTGAAAACATACAGCCTGGTCTTCAGTTTGAGCTTCCTAAAGCTTGTTTTGGCTTTTCTTTTCCCTTACTTTTCCATATGGATTTTGGAAAACAGTTTATTAATATCTACAAAACTCTCTGTGGTTTTAATTAGGACTGCATTGACTCTGTGAGTCACTTGGAGCAGAATTTGTGTCTCAATAGTATCTAATCTTTCATGTATTAGGCGCAATAAATTGCTTTTGTGCTTGATACATTTATCTCATCAACATTTGATAGAGCTCAATACACAGTAGTAAAGGTATTTTATTAGATTTGTACCTAATTGTTTCCTTTTAGGGGTACAATTATTAATGTTCCTTTAAGTAAATTAAAATTTAATTGTTTGTTATTGGCGTGTAGAAAGACCATTGATTTTGATATAATAAAACTCGGCTCAGCAACCTTGCTAAATTTATTATGAGTCTTGGGCACTTCGTTGTAGATTGCTGAATTCTACATGGATCTACAGAATAAACTTAAGGGCACTTTCAGCCCTCTACCATTAGTGAGGATGTTTGTTACCTATGAAGTTTAAAGAGAAAACCTTTTATTGGGTTGAAGAATTATCTTTTAGTTCTCATTTTCTGACATTTATTATAAATATGTCACATGGTTTCCTACATCTTATGTTTTTGGATGATTAATTATGTGTTGATTTAAAAGCTATGAACTAGTCTACTCTCGCTGGGTAAGCCCTGCATGGTTGCCATGTGGTCTCCTCTTTACATGTTGCTGGGAGCTGCTTGCTGTAATCTGCAGGTGCATCCACCTCTATCCTCATAGAACTGCTTCCACTCTGCCTTTTCTTCTAGCAAAGCCTTTACCATGTTTGACCTTGACCATCACGCTGATTCTGTCGCTATAGAAGGATAGCCACTCCTTTCTTTACTTTGTAGACAAACTGGATAAAACACGTTTTATGTATTTCTTAAATGTTGGTAGAATTCACCAATAAATACCTGTGATTTTCCTTGGAGAAAGACCTTTAACTTGGAATGCAATTTCCTCAATCATTTGGAGTTTTTCTAGATGTTTCCTTTCAGCTGAGCTTTTTGATTTTAATCTTGAATATGCAAAGTTGGTCCTTTTCAAACCACTTGACAGCATTATGAGCAGAATGCCGTTTCCAGTGTACCTATTGATTGATTTCCTTCCATGGTAGAGTCTTAGAGGTCTTTAATTTAGTAGATTTAAAAAAAAATACCTCTTGATTTTATTGATGTTTTTCTGGTTTTTTTTTCAGTTCTTTGAGAATTTCATACAATGTATTTTGATCATAGTCAACCCCCTCCCCAAACTTCCCAGATTCACTCGCTTTCCTACCCACCCAACTTTGGGCCCAAGCTGTTCCATGCCAATGTATTCGGTAGAGTAGCTTTCTACTAAGACGTGGTTGGCCTACTGGAGGCCACACCCCTTAAGAAAACTGATCCTCATCCTGGTAGCTCTCTTTGCCAATGGTTCATCAGCTTGAGCTCAGACTTCATGCTTCCCTCTTCACGCTAAGAATTTATTGACTGGAGCTTGAGCAGGTCTCGTGCATGCTGGCACCGCCACTGTGGGCTCCTCTGTCTAAGCACCCTGCTCTGTCTGGAGAATGCTCTTTCCTTTAGGCAGTCAGTCAGCCACTGTCTCTGGGCCCTAGATCTCTCCAGCCCCTCTTCCACAGCAGTCCCTGAGTCTTGGGCAGGGGCTGGAGGAGTGACAGATGTCATGCAGAACTTAGTGCTCCATGGTCTCTTCTCTACGGTTTGACAGTTTGTGGTCTCTGTGCCGAGCGCTGTCTCCTGCTACACTATACACAACACTCTTTGTAGGAGTGAGGCTGGGAAAATGGCCATCCTACAGAAAGCAAGCTTACAGATTCAACACAGTTCCTATCAATCCCAACACAATTCTCCATGGAGAGATTGAAAAGGATAATGTTAAATTTCTCTTTGAAAAAAAAAAAAAAAACAAGTCTGGCCCAAACATCCCTGAACAATTCAAAATGAAAACCACCTGCTGCAGGTAACACCATCCCGATTTCAAGTTAGACCACAGAGCTGTAGTAATGATAAAGGAGAAAAACAGGGCAACTGACTTAAAAACATGCACCTGAATCGAAAAACTAGCCTTGAGGACTGCAGCTAAGCACATGAACCTATTGACAACTGATTTTTGACAGAGGCCAAATATACAGACCAGAGAAAAGATGACATCTTCAAGAGGTGATGCTGGCCAAATGGGAGAGAGCTGAGCCTTATCTCTCACCCTGCATGAAACTCAACTCCAAGTGTCCCAAGCTCCTCAGCCTAAGACCTGATATTCTCATTTTTAACAGAGGTAGGAAGAAGGGAATCCATGTAAATTTGCTGACACAGGAGAGGACGTTGTGAACAGGACCCCTACAGCTCAGGCATCTAGAGCAACCGCTGATGAATGGGAGCTCATGGAGCCTCCAGTCCACCTGTACAGCAAAGCACCGCCATCCGCGTGCAGAGGCAGCCTGCAGAGTGGGAAAGAATCCTCACTGATTTCTTAAATATTACTTTCTGTTTGCTACTACAGATAATTCTGCTCTTTACTGCTTTCCTCTTCCGTCTTGCCTTCGTGTTTCCTCAGAGAGAGTAGCTAACTTTGCTGGTTGTAAGATGTAGTCGAAAGCCCATGGCTTTGAGTTTTCCGCTGAGCCCTGATTTAGGTGGCACATGTCGTGAAATGTTGCATTCTCATTTGTTCAAAATACTTTTTACTAACTGTTGAACCTTCTTGGCCTATAGATTATTCACAGGGAATTGACTTAATTCACAAATATTTAGAATTTTCTCAGATACTTTGTATGGGATTTTCATACAGTTAATTTTTCATGTGTTCTAGGGACATGGGTTTGTGATTTTCACTTCTCTTACATTAGCTAAGGTTTGCTTCAGGGCACAGAACAGAGTCCGTCTTGAAGAGCATGAGTGTGTGCTTTGGTCAGTGTGTTTATAAACATCATGTGGAAGAGGCTGAGTCATGGCGATGTGTGGATTATTTATAAACTTATTGACCCGCTGAGTTGCTCTGTCAATTATTGGCAGAGGAGATCTGATGTCTCTACATGTAATCTGTGGATGAATCTATTGCTTCTTTAGGTGTATGTAGGGAAACTCCTGGAAAGAAGCCGCACAGTATAGCGACCTTTCTATAAGGCTGTCAACTGGTTGGAATGTCAGTGAACTCTGGGCACATGGGAACAGGGAGTGTGGGGTAATCTGTGTGTTCTCAGCTCATGGCCACACATTTGGCTCTAAAAATAAGCTACCACCTCTATTTTTTGAGGTGAGAGATGGGGACAAGTACATCATTTTTGCCTTAGGCATTTGATGTGCTGTTATCAAGTACATATGTGCACATTGCCGTTTAGGGACATGATAAACTGACCCTACATTCAGCGTGTGGTCTATCCCTTACCAGTTCTCATAATTTCCTTATTCTTATGTCTGTATTACCTGATGTTTATATAACCACCCCAGATTTCATTCGCATCGCTTTGAATGACGGGATTGTTTCCTGGGATCATTTTTAAATACTAGGCTGTGGTAGGATAACTTTGTTCATAGCCTCAGAAGATGAATCTCTCTTACCTGTGTTTGGCCGCTGGTTTGGAGTAGGGTGAATTATTTTCTGTCTCTTTGTCAGTAAGTTAGCCTCCAGTTTGTTTCTCCTCAAGTTTTGCAGGGTTTCTTCACCTCTGTCGAATGCACACACTCCTCCATGGCTTCCTCAGGACTTGGCTGGACTATAGGAGAAGGGCTCACGTGCTGAAGAGTTTCCTTGTGTGTGTGGCACAGACGGGGACATGCAACTTGGAGCTGATTCTGAGCTTGTATTACTTTGCTTTTGAAATTAAGGCGTCTTCCATCTTTTCCAGCTTTCTAGTCTCTTGCATTTCCTATCCTGGACCTTTGGCTAAAATGTTATTTTTCTCTGGGGCCTTGTGTCTTCCAGATGCTACACAGTTAGCACAGCTAAAGCTACTTTGGAGGCGATGAGGAGGAAAAGGAAATATAGAAAACAGCAAAGATTCTCCGCTCCCTGTGTTTATTCTCTGGACTGCAGGGCTCCTTTTTCTGGTTCCTCGGAAGAGAAAAATGAGCTGTCTGGGTCTTTCTGATTCCCGTTTGGCTGAAGTCATGGTACTTCCCTCTGACAAGCTCCATCCTTCGCGCAGGGCCAAGAAGAAAAGGACAGGAGCAAAGCAGAATGGGACTTTGCCCCCCCACACTCTGTATCTCCCCCTCTGCACATTCTGGCCAAAACGATGGGAGAAGATTGCCAGTCTCTCGGGCTTCACTTTCACTGTTCTCTGGTCCACCCTGGGGCTCCCCCCGGGTTAAATGTGGAAGGGAATGGAGATGGGTGAGGCACCCTCTGACAACCGTTCTTCATGACGTAACGCCTTCCATGGTGCCCCTGCCATGGTTCTGTTCCAGATCCCTCAGCCAGTGCTGGGCGCAGGCTTTCCCACCCTGCTATTTGAGAGAGAATGGCTATAGTAGCCTTACTCCATGCTGGTCAGCACAGGATGCTCACACACACACACACACACACACACACACACACACACACACACACGCACGCAGCAGATTTTTCTTTATTGCAATGCCTTCGGCTGATTTATTTTTGCTTCTTTCCCCCTTTCAGCCAGAGATCTAACAAAAAAAAAAATTGATAGACACCATTCTCAACCAAATGTTGGCATGTAAAATCTTTCCTTTCTTAAAATGAGCCATTATGGCACAGCACCAGTTCCCAAAGGCAGGGCTGCAAGGAGTGGGCACAGGCTGCCAAGCCATCAGTGCAAGCATACCAGCACCCGAGCAGTGAGCCTCCTGTGTGCATGGCATTGTCGGTGTGACTTCACTAAACTTCTGACAGTGAATGCTTGTGAATTATGTTTCTGGGTTGTTAAAATATCTTTTATGTTAGTGATATGTAAAAATCAAATGTGAAATTCAACCAGAAAAATATCAGTAGATTGACTTTACTTCCAGAACATTGCCAATAACTTGGCTTCTTATAAAGCATACATTTTCAATGGTTTTTTTTAATGTTTATTCTTTGATAAAATACAACGTCAGCTAAATTTGTTATACTCTAAACATGTAGCTATCACATGAGCCCGTTTGATTGGTGCCTGGAGTGCATCAGCTCATCCTTGTCTTTGACCTTAACTTAGGCCCAGATTTTGACTACATCATCTGCAGCGCGGGCTCTTGTCATATCCCCCATGCTCCGTGTAACCCAGAGGCGCACACGCATGCAGAAAGAGATAAGGACCATTGTGGTTTCAGGATATGTCCCTTCAGAAACAGGCTGTTTCCATCTCGCATGTTCCCTTCCTGTCATCTTACCATCAGCTGCTCCGGTGTCCCCAAAGAATACTAACTACTGATCGATACCCCAGACATGTCTGGCCATGGCCTACACGTGCCCTGGGTAGTTCATTTATTTGCCTTGGTGGATTTGCTAGAGTGGAATTTAATCAATAGCTTATTCATTAATTCTGGTCCTTGAGACTGTAGTGGCGATGCTGGGCAAAGAGGACAGGCTGGCTCCTGCTTTGATTGAAATATGACAAACCCTCCAACCGACAGCCTCACTGGGTGCTGGAATGCTCACAAGCTTGCGTCTGCTGTCTCCAAAAAACAAAAGCTGAGAGAAACATATGGAAGAGGTTTCATCCTGTCCTGCCAGAGCTCTGAAGCCTATGGTTTCCAGGCATGGAGCCCCAGGGAAAGTCAAGAGAGAGTCCTGATTGAGTCTGTTATGGCCTTTAATTGAGACCGCATTGGTTTGGGGCTGAATTACTGATGCAGCGTCTGAGGTATAAAGTCCTTGGAATGCTTACAAAATAATTGTTTTCAAGTTTGCCTGGAGAGACTGAATGGTGCCCATAATATTTTTATAAAGCAACATTTCAGAAGTCATTGTGATGGAAGCATGATAGGTTGGAATCTTCCAAAGGGTAGTTAAACCATGAGTATTGTGCATAAAGCCCGGTGTATTTTCAAATGACTTAACTCAGAGCTGAGTCTGGTGTGAGAGGTCAGAGCCTCCAGGTAACAAATTTCTCCTTTCTTTACCTATGTTTGAGGAGAAACTGAGGAGCTCCTAAGTTTTAATACTGTATCATTAGATGCCAGAGTCTCTCCTCTATCAGATATTTTTTCTCTCTCTCTGATCTTTTCAGTTACTAGAGCCTGTGCTGAAGGTAGTACTTTATGATTTCATAAACATATATGTGATATGTATTACAATGATGTTTTCATTTATTTCAATAAGGGAACTATCAGGCTGTAACATTCAACCTATTGAATTGTGTTTCCATCACATATCCCATAAGCCAGTGGTTCTCACCCTTTCTAATGCTGTGACCCCTTAATACAGTTCCTCATGTTGTGGTGACCCCTACCCCAACATTAATCATTGTTATGTCCTAAATAGTTTTGCTACTGTTATGAATCATGTAAATATTTTTGGAGATAGAGGCTTGCCAAAGGGGTCGCATCCCACAGGCTGAGAACCACTGCTCTAAATTCCCTAGCTTGCTAATATGTACAGTTGGAAATTACTTTTCATTAGACCTGGAATTTCTTTTGGAATCTTGAGAAAGTATGGGGAAGGCTTTTCGCACAGAAGATCTTCTGTAGGCTCGATACTGTGGCAGAACTCCGTGTCCTGTGACCTCAGTGGCTTTCAAAACCTACTCCAGAAGCTCTGTCACCACCATGTGTCGGTGCCCTCTTCTCCTTCCCAATTTCTTCCCCCCCATTTCTCCACCTCTCATAGCCTGCACAGAAGCAATGCAGTCACTAAGGTGGCCTTTGTACCTCCAGCCCTTCCTCCTCATTCACCAGGGCCTGTAGATTCTCCCTCTTCCTAGCTCTCTGAAACCTTTTCTTGGATTCCTTTGCAAGCACACTCATTAACTCTGGGTGTCATCAACAGAAAGGTGTGCTCCCTACACAGAGAATGTGAACTCTCTCAGCATTTCAGCTGCGACGCCTCCATGGCCCCTGACCCAGGTGTGTCCCTGAACTATGCCCATACGTCCCATTGCCTGATGATTTTCTCTTGTGAAGTCTCTTGTCACTTCTGTAACCTGGAACCAAAAGTTAATTCTCGCCATTCTGATCATCTTTTCCTGTAAACACACCACCATCCCATACATTAAAGTTCATATAGGTGACCATTTTCATCTATTTAATTTTTATTGAGTTGTTATTATGCACATAATGTTTTTGAATCTGGTTCGCCCCACTGTTTCCTCTCCTCCAGTGATTCCCCTACCCTTCCTATTCCCTCCACTACCACTTTTTTCTCCAAACTTCATTGTCAGTCTCTTTTTTAAAACCTCCTAAATCTACGTAGTATTGCCTCTATGTCCATTCATAGAACCTTCCAGCAGTATGAAAGCTGGCCAGGAAGAATAAAACTCCAGGTCAGTACCAGCTCAACTTCCTGTGACTCAAGTATGTGGTGTCTTCAGCAATAAGTCCATATCACCAAGTTCTAAAGGTAACCAAGAGCAATGGCAATAGCCTATCATGGCAGAGGGGGCCTATGAGACCCCGTGGCAAACTATTTGAAAAGAGGTACCCTGTATTTGACAGGGGGTTTTGTTAGCCTATGTGTCCAGGAGAAGCACACCCTCCCCCATTGTAGGGTACCTCCACTTAAACTCCCTTTTAAATTATGTTATCAGTTTGTTCTGGGCAGTGAAGGCTGAGCATGCACCTGCCACAGCACACATGCCGAGGGCAAAGCACAGCTTGCCAGAGCCAGCCCTCTCTTCTAGCGTGTGAGCTGCAGAAATCAAATCCAGGTTGGTGGAGATTTCACCTGCTCAGCCAGCCACATTGTGGGCCTGACTTGCTTATTTTTAACACCAAGGTCATTAGCCATCAAGGTCAGATGACTTGCGTCTGAGCCAGTTTTCCATCCGTGGTCTTCCCCATGTCTGCTGCCATCATCCTTACCCTGTTTCCACTATGTCAGTTTATAGAACTGTAAAATGCCCAAAGTCAGTTAGATGTAGAGAAGAGAAACTTTCAGTGGACCCCTTTACCACTTCAGATATCATTTTCTTATGACTTTCAAATTATTTCTAGTTAATGAGTCTCATTTTGGTAATTAATTTTCACGATCACCTATTATAAGATTCATTCCATAGCTAGCAAAATGTTAAGCTCATGTTTACCCAAATCTTCTGATATTTCACAGGCCTACACCTGATTGCCTGATCATAACTTGTATTTCTCCTCCTCTTTGATCTTTGTTACCAATTACTCTTTATGCAATGCACTTCCTCCTATGTTACTCGCTGGCTGCCACCAGTGGTCATCATGGACCTCTGGGTGTCAAACAGAGCTCTCTTGAACAAGCATGCTTCCCTTGGAAAGTCCCCAAGCGGATCTTCACGTAACCAAATTCCCTCATGTGGGATATCTCTGCCGCAAATGGTTTTGAATCATGTTCAACTCACAAGGCTGCCATCCTGGGTTAAGTTCCTTCAAGATAGCCGAGCCTTGCATCTTGTAGTCAACCACTTGGCTCATGGAACTTGCCCATCTCTATCATGATAAACAACATAGTGTTGCCTACTCTTCATCATCAGCGCAGAGTCCCTGTGCTCCATCCCTGCCGAGCACCACACTCTAACAGAGAGGTAGGCTTCATCTCCATGATAAATTGCCAAATCAGAGTCCGCTATCAGACAGCCCCAAGACCTCCTAGCCAAACTTCACTCGAGAGATAGCAGATTGGACTTAGCTACTTCCATCCTTCAGCCGCAAAGCACGAGAAGCAGCTGTTGCCAGTTTCTCTGTTTTCACGTTCTCTGCATGATGTACTTGGGACCTGTTTCCAGAACCTACAGAATGTGTGTGGGAGGGTAAATAGCTTCCCTTTCCTATTTTGGCTCAAAAATCTCCAGTGGTTATCCAACACACTCAAAACCAAATCCAAATTTATCTTCCTAGCTTATGATATCCCACACAGTTGGCAAGCTCCACCCCAGCCACACAGCAGGCCCTGCGTCTTATTTTCTACCGTTCTGTCTCCTGCTCAGTGCAGTCCAGGGCTACTGGATTCTTTGACCTCCTTTTCCACGAGTCGGGCACATGGATACAACCTGGCTCACTCATTGGCTCCCTCGCTTTGGTTCACCCTTATTTTGTGTTTCTGCATAAAAGAGCCAGGCCTCCTCAGCCCATGACTTGAGGTATTAGCATCTCCCTCCAGCAAAATGTAAGTTTAATGATCAAAGGGACATTACCTGTCTCCTCCAATGATAAAGATAGAATGACGCCTGCTTTTGCATTGGGTAGTTAATAAGTATTCATTAAAGTCTGGGCTTTGGAGCACTCCCCAGATTCTGTTTATTTGGATTAGTTAGGATGATGGACTGGTGGGGTCCTCAGAACTTCTCAGAACCTTGATGCTGCCTTTGAAGTTACTCTCAAACAGATAAACTCGTCACATGACAATCACCTCTGCAGCAATAACTACAGTTCCTAAATGAAGAAATGTCAACTTGACCGGCTGGGACACCGCTGATACCCACTCACGCCCTTCACCATCCCTGGTTCCAGCCGCTCTATTCAGCCTGGCTATCACCTCTAAGGGGATACTTGTTTTCAGGAGTAATAATCCTGCACTCTCAGGCTGCCCAGCATGGTGTTGGGAGGACTCCATACCTCTCTTTTTACGTTAAAACATGTGTCTGGTGGTTGGTAGATGTGATCTGCCCATCAGAGTGGACTCATTGCTGGCCTGATCGTCTACGTGCTGAGTGTCCCTACTGCCCTTCTCCTTCTCCTGTGTGGTCCGTCCCAGAATTCTCTCTGCTATCTTCACCATCTAGTCACGTTTATATCTGTGTCCCCCATGATGCCGTCTTTGAGTGGCCTTGATTATTTGTTTTTAAAAATGAAAACACTTGTCAGGCAATGGTGGCACAGGACTTTAATCTTAGCACTCAGGAGGCAGAGGCCAGTGGATCTCTGTCAGTTCAAAACTAGCCTGGTCTACAGAGTTTCAGGATAGCCAGGGCTATATAGAAAAACCATGTCTTGAAAGAATTAAAATGAAAACACTTGACTTTGTTATTTCACAATTCACATGGTATGTGTTTATGTTTCATTTGTCTTTTTCTTCCTTCATTTGATGCAGTTCTTAATAAACATCCCAATAGGTACTTAAATATTCGAAAAATTGAATATTATTGAATATTTAAGTTCAATCAAAATACTCAAAAACCTCTCAAAAATCAAAAGTTAACATTTCATCAAAAAATACTTTTAGTTTTATATTTAAAGTATTCTCACCATTTTTGATAACATAGTCTAGACTATTATTGAGGCATGTGAATACTGCATGATTGAGTAGCAAAACAATATCCACATTTTGTTAAGACCTATCTTAGAATAATCAGAAATCCAGAGCTGCTTGATCTGTAGCAGCTTAGTCTGAGGTCTTAGAAGCACAAGAGTTTTCCCCTTGTGGCTCAAATAAGCATTTTGACAAATGGGGATAAAATATTAGAATAATAAAGTGTCTCTGTGAGACCTAACCCCTCGTACAGCATCCTGGCTTACAATGTAAAGATAAGAAATTGTATGCCCACTGCTTTCTAGCTTCCATGTTAGCAGAAGTGACAGCTTTTTATAAGGCTAGACATAGCATTATGCACTATAGCATAAATAGAATAATAATTATCAAATGACAGAATTTAAAAAAAATGTCCAACTGGAATGTCTGACCCCCTGTGATTTATGTTCTCACATGTATGTGCCCATGGTGGCTTTTATCAGAAACTATTAAAGATACTGTAATCGTATTCCCAGACCTGTCAGTCCTTTGACTGTCACTTAAAGTAGTGTTCTAGGGCTAGGAGATAGATCAGCCAGTAAAGTACTTATTGTATAAGCAGGAGGACATGAGTTATATTATCAGCACCCACATAAAGAGCCAGGCATGGTAGCCAAGGGGTTTGCTGGCCAGCCAGCATAGCCTAGTCAGCAAGCCTCGGGCCCAGTGACATACCATGCCACGAAATGAAGGTAAGCAGTTTCCGAGGAGATGACACCTGAGGTTGACCTCTGGTCTCTACATATACATGTACACATGTGCATGTCCACCCCCAATCACACGCAGAGGGCATAGTGATGGCTATAATTCAGTTATGCATTGAATATGCATATAATATCTGTAGAAGGTAGAGTTGATTTGGAAGCTGGATCTCTGGATAACCAGCAATGGCTGTATTAGCCTGTGAATCCCTCGAATGGTGGCGTTAGTTTCCTCTCTGCAGGCGCACTGCAGGATGTACTGTACGTATACTTTCTAGAAAATGAAACAATAATTTCATCAGCCTATTAAAATGTCAAGGTTTATCTTGACTGCTACCTTCTCAGATAAATGTTTGTGCTTAATTGGATTTCTGAAAGTGATATCACTGAGAATGCTGATCAGATCCAAAATGAAAAATAATTTAAAATATTAGTACACAGTGACAGAAAAATAATGCTCCCATGTAAGTCACTGTGAAACTCTGATGGAGATGGATAAGACTTAACATTTGGGCCGGGCGATGGTGACACACATCTTTAATCCCAGCACTTGGGAGGCAGAGGCAGGCAGATCTCTGAGTTTGAGGCCAGCCTGGTCTACAGAGTGAGTTCCAGAACAGCCAGGGCTACACAGAGAAACTTTATCTTAAAAAAAAAAAAAGCTAAAAAAAAGAAAGAAAAGTAAGGAAAGGGAGGGAGAGAGGGAGAGAAAGAAGAAAGAAAGAAAGAAAGAAAGAAAGAAAGAAAGAAAGAAAGAAAGAAAGAAAGAAAGAAAGGGAAGGAAGGAAGGAAGGAAGGAAGGAAGGAAGGAAGGAAGGAAGGAAGGAAGGAAGGAAGGGCGGGCTTAATGTTGGGCCAGTGAAGTGGTTTAGTGGGTAAAAGTATTTGCTGACAAGCCTCATGACCGAATTTGATTCCCAGGACCCCACATGGGAGAAGAAGAAATGTCCTCTGACCTCCACACACGTGCCATGATACACATGTTCCCAACACAAACACAATCACATTAAAACAATGAGCGGAGACATTGGCCCTGGTTCATGCCTTGCTTTGCTTCATGTACTACTAGAGTATTCTCTGTGGGGAAAAGCAACCACAGTTGTTTGTGACCAGCTAAAAGTCCAGTCAGAGCCTCCAGAGTAGCAAAATGGGAATTAGTGTTCATGTCAGAATTCCAGTGTTTTCCAAAACAATGACCACAAAATAGACTAATCATTTTTATGTTTTATACAGGGGCATAGCAGGCTATGCTATGTCCCCAAATATGTCAGCTTTCCAGTACATTATTTCAGTTTTTTTCAGTGTAGTTATATATTATTTTTATTTATTATTATTTTTCTTTTTTAATTTTTTTTATTGAGCTACACATTTTTCTCTGCTCCCCCTTTCTCTCCCCTCTCTTTCTACCCTCTCCCATGATCCCCATGCTCCCAATTTACTCAGGAAATCTTGTCTTTTTCTACTTCCCATGTAGATTAGATCCATGTATGTCTCTCTTAGGGTCCTCTTTGTTGTCTAGGTTCTCTGGGATTGTGAATTGTAGGCTGGTTTTTCTTTGCTTTATGTCTAAAAGCCACTTATGAGTGAGTACATATGATATTTGTCTTTCTGGGTCTGGGTTACCTAACTCAATATAATGTTTTCTAGATCTACTCATTTTCCTGCAAATATCAAGATGTCGTTATTCTTTTCTGCTTTGTAGTACTCCATGTGTACCACATTTTCATTATCCATTCTTTGGTCAAGAGGCATTTATGTTGTTTCTAGGTTCTATCTATAATACAACATTTCTTCATGATAAAGGTCTTGGAGAGAGAAGGGATACAAGGAACATACTTAAACATAACAAAGGCAATATACAGCAAGCCAACAGCCAACATCAAACTAAATGGAGAGAAACTCCCAGAACCCCCACTGAAATCAGGAACAAGACAAGGCTATCCACTCTCTCCATATCTATTAAATATAGGACTTGAGGTTCTAGCTAGAGCAATAAGACAACAAAAGGAGATCAAAGGAAAACAAATCAGAAAAGAAGAAATCAAACTCTCACTATTTGCTGATGATGTGATAGTTTACATAAATGACCCAAAAATTCTACCAAGGAACTTCCACAACTCATAAACACCTTCAGTACTTGTTTCTTTTCTAACTACTTTCTTCTTATTGAGAACCTGTAGACACTGCATACATAGGATCCAGGCAGATTCATAGTATTAATCTGATCATGGATCATTTTTCATTTGTTTTATGTTTTGAGATAACCTAGAAGAGCCTTAACTCACTGCTATCCCCGCTACTTCAGCTTGCCAGGTGCTGGGATTACAGATGGGAGTCACCAGGGCGCTCTGACTTCATTTCTTCTCTGTAGGCAGCTTTACTTTTCTGATCTCCTTCAGCACAAATAGAGTATTAACAACTCGCTAAAAAAGCAGGAAATGTTGGTCAACTGTTACTTATTCTATTCCAGCCCCCAAAAGCCTGTATGTGTATAAAACGGAGTGGTTCCTCAAATTTTAAAAAATCAAATGCTCTCTGTAAGGATATTCATCTTAGGAATCGCCATTTCCTAGACCTCAGACTACAAAGCACATATGAGCTGAAGAAACAAATCCACTTAGCAGTGGCTCAAATGCAGAGAAATATCAGATGCTCTTTGGAAGAAGTTAATGAGGGAGTCCCTTCTGTGTGCTGTGATTACCATTAATAAATAAAGAAACTGCCTTGGCCTGTTGATAGGGTATAACTTAGGTAGGCAGGGCAGACTGGACTGAATGCTGGGAGAAAGAGGGTGGAGTCAGGGACGCCATGGATCCACCACTGGAGATAGATGTGCTGAAACTTTGCTGGTAGGCCATGACCTTGTGGTGATATACAGAGTAATAGAAATGGGTTTAATTAAGATGTAAGAGTTAGCCAATAAGATACTAGAGCTAATGGGCCAAGCAGTGGTTTAATTAATACAGTTTCTGTCTGATTATTTCAGTTCTGGGCAGCCAGGATGAACAAGCGGTTCCTTGCAACAGTTAGTGATATTGATGGTTTTCTCAATTTGGGAATTGATTTTGGCTGCGGGTTTAGGAACTAGCCATTGAAACTTACACAGTCAGATACAGACAGAGATAGGTGATGCCATTGTCTCAGAGATCCCAACTTCTGTGCTGCTCTTTGGGATTCTTACAGACTTTCTTGGACCAGCACAGGCATTAATGAAGACATCTTATAGCAAAGAAGGGAGACGTTGACAACCATGTCCAGGAAGCTAACGCTGCCCATAGACTTTACAGTTGCCTTCCAGATACATCTTTGGTCAGCTGGATGATATATCTCTCTTTGGTTTTGAAAAGGAGAGAATGCATAGAGAGGAGGTTCCATCTGCTATATTCCAGATTTTGTTGTTTACCAAGGTTTCTTCCTTGGTTTTTCTTCAGCAAACCCAGTAGACCATGGGTTCTCTTGACTCCTCACAGAGGCTTTTTTTTCTTCTTGTCTTTGAAACTTCAAGTGAGAAACCACCAGACACCTACCATGTATTGTTCTCCCCAAACTAAAACAGTTTGGATTGAGTCTTGAAACAAGCTGTATAATAGTCGTGGATATGAGCATACACGTACATTAGCATGTGTATCAGCATATATAAGCATGGTAATACACACTCCATGGGCAGGGAATTGCTCCTGAAGTCAGATCTTCTGACCAATCAGGAAGAGTGAGTGAGTAAGGTTGGTAGCAGTTCTGTTGAATGTTGTTTTGTCAATGAGATTGGCTCTAGCCTGGAGTGGTGCAGCATACACATAATTATAATTATAAAACATATCTCTCACACACATGTATGTATATCCATGTATGTGTATTACATGTATATGTGTATTTTTGTCTGTTGCGGATCCCTTCAAATAGATTGGATGACACCAAGAAATACAAATGGAATCATTCTCAGATATGACCTTTTATGGAAAACAAGGCATCCATGCTCTGAAACCCAGACGTTAAGAGAGAGGTTCCATGATGAGCTATGCAAGGGTCAAGTGTCAACACCCTGAAAATATCCGTGTGGATACTTGCTGTTCTCCAGGAACTAAGGTAGATCTTTTCACATGTACCAATGAAAGCCCAGGCTCCTTTCACCAAGTTGTTATGATAATTGATTTTCATATTACATTGTGAAGACCACATAGAGAAGAAAACATTCCTACCAAATTCCTACTGACGTCATGAGCATCTTAGCCTTTAAATCTTCCATCATCTTCCAGAAAATATGGGTTTATTCAGATGCTAGGGACCCCCTCCATTAGCATCAAATTCAAGGACTTGAAGTTTTTACTGCACAAATCCATTCAGCTACAAACGGCTGTTTCTTCCCACAACTCTGATACATTGCCGTAAACAGGACTGCTCCTGGTGTGTCAGAAATATCTTAGAATTATGGTCATTTGTAGATTAATGTTCATATTAGTTGCTGTTTAGGGATCAGATCAATAATACAGCCAGACAGAGGGTTTTGTAAATGGCTTTTATTGACAAACAACACAGAAAACGACTTGATTTGAAGGTAAGATTTCATCTAATGAAATACCGTCATATTTATCAGCAGCGTTGCACGTTTGATAACTAAGGTTCCTCCTCAATCCATAAGATCCACTAGAAAGGAACTCCGAAATTAATTAAGTGAATTTCCGGAGCCATGTGGATCGAAACACAAATTATTGTGGCTGCCACTTGCTTAGTGGCAGTTACTATGTAGCAGATGCATAAAGCCAGCTACTTGCTTAGTAGTAGTTACTATGTAGGAGACACATAAAGCCAGGCACTTGGCAACCTTACAATTTCTATATCTCTAAAATTACTGTGCTTTGATTTAATTGTGTGTGTGTGGTATATATACAAGTGTGCATATGTACATGGAAAATCATAATGGGGACTCCGTTTTTAATATAAAAGACCTGCTAGTTAAAATGTAGAACTTTTAGAAAAAACAAATATATCTTGTCTAGTAATATTTTTTATACAGGTGGTTGATATTAAGTGCTTTTGATGAAAAGTATAGAAATTACTTCAAAAGCAGAAAAGGGTTCTCTTGGAACTCTTAAGCATGGTATGTAACTTTTCATATATTTTATGCAGAACACGGCATTGAAAGGAAGAGTCATCGAGTATGTACGTACAGTAAGACTGGCCTTAAATACTCATGGCTAATAGCTAAATCTGACTTAAAAAAATGTGTTTCTGCTTGTTTAGGAACGCGGCCTGAGTGGCTGGGTGAGATAACTTTGTAGAAGAAGGACTGAGTGGGAGGAGCTGTGAAGGACTTCTGTTTCTGTCCTTGCTCTGAGGCAGCTTCCGAAGTGGAGGCATCATGGTGGGGGAGGGGGTCTCTGTAAACACTGCTGATTTTTCTGCCTCATGAAGTATCTCTCTAATCAAAGTGCCTTCTATCCAGTCCAAGTTCTCAGCCACTTTCCAGCCACTGCTCAGTGTTTGATTTGTTTTATTTTTATTTATTTATTTTAAACATTTACTTATTTATTTATTATATATACAATATTCTGTCTGTGTGTGTGCCTGCAGGCCAGAAGAGGGCACCAGACCTCATTACAGATGGTTGTGAGCCACCATGTGGTTGCTGGGCATTGAACTCAGGACCTTTGGAAGAGCAGGCAATGCTCTTAACCTCTGAGCCATCTCTCCAGCCCTTGATTTGTTTTATACAGAGCATAAAGATACAAATACTTAACTGATTGTTCAAGCATATGGGTTTTTTTTTTTTTGCAGCTAGCTGCTGGCAGAAACACAGAGACAATGACTTCCCAAGTTGGTTTCCATGTAAATTCTTTTTGTGATTGTAGTAGTCTGCGATATATATTTGCTGTGATGTATATTTGCATAGGTATATATATATGTGTGTGTATATATACATATGTGCATATATGTATAGAGGGGAAAAAAGAGAGGGAGAGATTGCCTTAATGGGAAATTGGGGTCCATAAATAAATGATCATATACATTATAAGGAAAATTCAATTTATTTAATAAAAAGGATGAGCAGGAAGCAGTTTGCATGGATGTGGTGTTTTCAAGTTAAGCAATCATTAGAAGAACGATATCTAGGTGAAGGAAATGGTTCATTTACAGCTTTAAGTATCTTTATACTGGAAGCACTGGCAGTCGAAAGGCAATTTACATTTTCATTTACATAATGTTATATCACAAAGCAAAGCTCAGTTGAAGAAGGCAAGGAAAGCTGCATTGTTCCGAGTGACGTTTATGGAATTTGTGTGATGCTGGAGAACACATTTTTGCAGTGGAGGGCAGTGTGGTCAGCTTTCAAGGCCTTTGGAGAGGAAACCATGCTCCAGGAGATGCAGCATTCATAATCAGGTGCACATATTTACTTCAAACGTAAAACTGTCTATTTTTAAAATATTTCTTTAAAACTGATCCATACTTTCAGGCTTGTTGTGATGGACTTCTCTATGACCTTCAGCCTGGAAACAGCTGCAGTGAACAGAGACACATCACGTCGCTTCCGAATTCCACTGCAGTTTATTGTGGGGGTCGAATCCTCAAGGCACGGCCAGATCACCAGTGCTGTTCTGGGTATTATGCTAGAGTTCTCCCAGATGAGTGTCTTCACCTGCAGCATTCAGAAGCTGAGGGAAGCTGAAAGTGCAAGCCTGTGGTCCATATCAGTAAGCGATTTCAAGGACCTTCTCATCAAAACCTGAACCACAAGGACCTTCCCATCAACACCTGAA
>NC_022013.1:74880158-74885278 GCF_000317375.1 Microtus ochrogaster
CACAAGGACCTTCCCATCAAAACCTGAACCACAAGGACCTTCCCATCAACACCTGAACCACAAGGACCTTCCCATCAACACCTGAACCACAAAGGCACGGCCAGGGATGTGCTTTAAATGTTATTTTCTGGCTTTGTTGAAAGGCAGCTAGAAGAAGTGAAAGAAGATGTATCCAAGATTCTACTATCTCCGCTAGAAAGAAATGTATACGAAGATCTCCTTATCAGCGACGACTCATCTCTCTTGGCTTTGTTTCACTATGCACGTCAACATTTCCTCAGCAAATCTATGAATCAGGAACTGTGATGGTTTATCTTCAATGTCAGCTTGGCTGGATTTGAAGTCACTTGGAAGACACACCATTGGCAGCAGCTCTGAGGGTATTTCCAAGGAGCTTTCATGAGAAGAGAAAACCCCTAGCTGAGTGTGGGCATCACCATCCCAGAGGCTGGAGTCCTAGACCAAAGAGAGAGAGAGAGAGAGAGAGAGAGAGAGAGAGAGAGAGAGAGATGATAAAACACCTTCAAGATCAACTGAGCACTAAATGCTTCCCCTCTGCTCCACAAGTACCAGTGCGATGTGAACTTGCTCCTGTCCCAGGCCTTCCTCCCTCCGAGGGAAAGAGTTCTCCCAGGTGAGTAGCCCCCATGAGCCACCATCACCCTTCCTAACTCAAGTTGCTTGATTATACACTTTGTCATAGCTACAAGGGACTCAACAAGCAGCTGATGCACTGCCAGGCCATGCTGCTTTTCTCCACTCCCTCCATTTCTCCTTGGAGAACCACATGCTTCATTATTAAGTGGGTTGTAGCTGGTTCCATTTACATGAGCATTCCAAACTCCAGTAGTTAATACTGTAAGCAAAGTAAGCTAGATATAGTTTTCCAAATTTAAATGACATAAAACAGTGTCCACTAAATGTCATACAGGATGAGGACAGTGGTAGCCACAGTTTATCTCAGGCCTTGAATTTAAGGGTTTGCACAGAATCTCCATTACCACCTTACTTAGCTACAATTTCTAAGTAAGCCATGGGTTTAGAAGAGATCGCTAACACAACAAGATTGGTGTGTAGGCTGAGAACTCTAGAAGGGAGTGCTGTGGTATTTTCTCAAAAGCCATGCTCCTTCCTGAAAACTTGACTACTCTTTCATCAAAGTGTGCTCATGATACTAATCAGAGGGAGCTTTCACCTCTGTGATAAGAGAAACAAAACAGGAGGCAGAGGGGACGAACATCACAGGTAAAAACTGCCTTTGAAAGAGAAAGGAGGTTGCAGAGATGTGAACAGCGCTGCCTTTCAACAAATCAAAACACAAGCCTTTAGTCTGGTTTCTCGAGTGGCCTGGGTTTGGGTAACTTTCCGTTAGTCATGAGGTTGGAATTTATTTATTTGCACGTGCCTGTGCATGTGTGTGTGTGTGAACCCACGTGTACATGCATGCACGACCGCATACCTGCATGCATGTAATATGTGAAAAGGCATATACAGAGCCCAGAAGAGTTGCCCAGCATCCTGTCTGGCCTGTCACTCTCTACCTTTTCCTTATTCTGTTGAGACCGGGTCTGGCTGGTGGTTAGAAAGCTACAGGGTTCCAGATTGGCACTGCTACACCTGGTTTCAAAGTTCTTCATTCTTGCATGGCAAATGTTCTTACCCACTGAGCCCTCTTACCCCCGGGCAGTGTTCTTCTACCTGCCTTTTCCCTGGCTCATGTGGGTCAGCAACCAGCTTGTTTGGGTGACATCCTGGCATGGTCATTTTGTACCCATCAGAGTTTGCCCCCGATATGAGTGGAGGGGAAACATGAGCTGATTCTATATATGGCTGGTGGGGAAGGAAGGAGCTTGACTTTTAGTGGCTGCTTGGCTGTGGATTAGGGCCCCCCAATCTGTCTGTCTCTTGTTCCCACTGTGGTTCCTGTCTACTTCATTAACATATGTTGACAGATTTTTAAGGATCATTCTAAATCAATAGAACTTGTACTGCCACTGGAGAAGCCCCTCTAATATAGATGTTTTTTTTCCCTGCCATCTAAACTTATCTCTGATATCATCCTGTTTTGAAAGATTGGTTTGTTTATGTTGCGGTGTGTCCCAGCTCTGAGAACTGGAGTTCCAGGTAGTTGTGAACCATCTGAGATGGTTCTGGGAGCCAGAGGCTCTGGAAGAATAGCAACCGTTCCTAACCACTGAGCAGTCCCTTCTGCCCCGGAACACTGATGTCTTTCTTAAACACAGGAAAAAATGAATTTGGAAGAGAGAGGAAAGTGATTTTTCAGATGCCTGAAAAGAGCTGCGTGCTCTGAGATACTTAGCTGAGCATGAAGTTAGCACTGAATCTACTAATTGAAGTATTAGTGTTTGTATGTTCATTGTACTCCGTATAAATACAACCACCCAAGGAGAGATGTGAGGAACTCTATGACCCGGTTTCCTTTGCAAAACACGAGATCAAACATGGAAGGCATCATAATTAAATACTTGGAGTTTATTCATAGCTGTGAACCTTCATTCTGACCATCTGCACCTCCCCCTATGACTCACAGGACAGAAAAATGTATCTTGATAGCAATATTATTCTTGTCTCTAATCCTCCAGCAAGAATACATTCATAATTGAATAAATCATAATGGCGTTTCCTAAAAGGAAATATGTTGATGGTAGCATAAGGATTTTGTAGAGGAGGGTTGACTTGTTTATTGACTTCTGGTCTGCAGTTGTTAGCAACTGATCTAATAAAGCCTTGTCAAATTCTCTGTTCTCTCCAAGTGTCCTCAGCTGGGGGTTCTCATCTACGAGTCTTCTCTTTTCTTCCCGCAAGTAACTGCTTTCAAACTTAGAGAAATGAGATGGGCCTTTCCTGCTGTCTGCTCTTAGCTTCCTCTATGCCAGTAGACCCTGGGGGATCTTCTGAGGCCCATACAGTCCGAAGAAGAATAAAATTAGCTTATGTGGATATATCAAAGAATTTTCTTTCAAAGTCACTTTGAAATTTTTGATATTATCATTAAAATAAACTAATACCAGAAAATGATTCTTCCCCTCAAAGTTAATGATAAATACTTGCTCCCATTTAGGCACAGCAGTTAACTAACACCAAAGATCTGCCTATGTGTGCCTCTCCAAGCCCAACGGTGTGGGACTTAGAACTAAGAACACAACCCACACTGATCCTATGAAACTTTTACTGATGTTATATAAGCCTCCTAATAACTGAGTGTGTGTGTGTGTCTGCATTAATATGTTTACATGTTGTGTATATTTGGAGATTAAAGATAGCATTCAGTGTCTCTTCAATCACTGTTCACTTAAAAGTGTTTATTTTAATTGAGTGGGTATGTGTGTACCCATGCATGTAAGGGGCAGGTGGGTAGAGAGAGAACATATGAATGCCCCAGAACTCAGGCATGTAGATGCCAGAGGAACTTTGAACATCAGTCCTTGCCTCTCACCATGTTGAGGCAGGGTCTCTCTCTCTTTTCTGCCACTACCCAGCATGCTCCAGGCTAGGTGGCCCATAAGCTTCTGACCAACTCTCTGCTCTTCCCCACTCTCCCTAAAAATACTGGGAGAGACATGTGCGCTAGCACACCCTTCTTGTATGTGGATCTTGGGGGGCAAACTTGGATTCTCATACGAATGGACTTAACTCCTTTCGCCAGCCCTTAGGAACCAATTCTTAAAATCTCCACACCATATAGATATGTGTGTATGTCTAACCTGTCAAAATTATACTTGCATTTATGCATCATATACGTGTGCATATGTATGATATCCACACAGCACATATATAGAGTTACAGAAAACATTTTAATATCTGCTGAACTGTTGAGCCCATGCTACACCCTGATTCTTTGAAGCAGTTGTTTTCCATGGTTTTACATTATCCTCTCTTGTCCAGATAAGAAAAAAAAAAGAAAAGGAAAAAAAAGAAAAGAAAAGACATAAAGAAGCCCTTCCCGAGGGAGAACTGGGTCTCTGCTTCAATTGCTAATCTGTATATATCTAAATGAAGGGATGCTTTTCTGACCTGGGTCCTCAGCCCGCGGTCTTCATTATCTAGTTTAAGGCCACTCACATCAAGAAATAAATGTAGTGACCCCAAGCTGTCTTGCATCTCACTGCAGTTCAAATCCAATCAGTAGTCTCCATGCTTGAGGCTGGGATGCGTTGCAGGCATTTTGATATTTATAGAGGAGTTGAAATATTGGTTAATAATATTACTCCTTTTTTCTTCTCAAGACTTTGCTCCATAGCTACATATCACAAAGGGCAGCGGAGAGGGGAATGCTTGTTCACCCCACTTTTTTATAAATATGCTAATGACCCCAGAGAAGTGTTAATGTGGGTCATTGTTTGATCAGAATAGCAATGAACTGTTGGGCTGCGTGGCACCATTTAGAGAGAAAACATCTTCAAACCTGGCCTGAAAGACTCATTTTTAGAGGTTAATGAGGGAGTGACTGGTCCTTGTGTATTGTGTCTAATAGCTCTTCTTTTAGGGGGAAAAAGAGTTTTATTTCTCATTGGTATAATACGCATCTCTCTCTTTTTTGTTCTTCTTAAAACTTTTCTACAGTCGGTAAATGAAGTCAGGAAACTATGACTAAAATAATAACACAAATACTAAAAGCAGTCCAGGAGAGGCTTCATGCAAAAGTTTGTCTTTCCCCAGTACAGATCTGAAGAGCTCTTTGTTCCTCTAATTCCAGTTACTCTAGATCATGCTTAACTGATCAGGCCCAGCAAAAAGTGCTGGGGTCTTTGCTATGGTGCTACCAGCACCATACACTGTAGGTTTGCCACTAAGGGACACTGTGTTCTCTGACTGAAAAGGGTTAAGAAAAATGGTAATTACATTTCAGAAGATTCTTCTATCCTGAGTAAATAAAGGTGGGTAAACAGATGACAAACAGATGATAGATAGGATAGATAGATAGATAGATAGATAGATAGATAGATAGATAGATAGATAGATAGATTAGAGATTGATTACAACAGATGGTATATATAAATAGATGATAGATAGATAGATAGATAGATAGATAGATAGATAGATAGATAGATAGATAGATAGATAGATGATAGATAGATAGATAGATAGATGATAGATAG
>NC_022013.1:74885378-74895943 GCF_000317375.1 Microtus ochrogaster
GATAGATAGATAGATAGATAGATAGATAGATAGATAGATAGATAGATAGATAGATAGATAGGTGGAAAGATGATATATAGGGAAATCATAGATAAGAGATGACTTAATAGATAAATAAAAAATGATAGGTGATAGATATAAAGATATATATACTATTCCACTAATGACACTGTTTACAAGTCCATTCCACCTTCATTAGCTGCTGGGAACACCATAGCAAAGACCCCAGCATTTTTTGCCTATGACTTCACCAGCTCTAAGGTCCTCATACAGTTGGAGCGCACCATATTGGTCTTTCTATTGTTAGCTTCTTTCACTTAGCATGCTTTCAAGGCTATGTCAGGATTTCAGTCTTTTTTAAAGTCCGAATTCCATTGTATGTATACACCATATTTTGTTATCTGTCTAGTCACAAAACAAAGGACATTTGGATTCTTTCCACCTTTGGGTTATGGTAAACAAAGCACAATGAATCAGTGCCCTTGTTAACATTTATTTTCTAATTTCATGTGTTTTCTGTGTGACTGCCCCTTCTGTAATAACTGTTATAATTAACTGTGAAGCTGGGGGTTTGATCTGCATTTCCCTAATGATTCATAATATTGAGTGTCTTTCTGTGTGATTCAGAGGCTTATCCTTTCTTTGGAAAAATGTCTATTCATGCACATTTCTATGTTGCTGAGGTGTATCAGTTCTTCATATATTTTTCATACTCATCCTCGCTGTGGTATTGTCTCCAAATGCTCACATTTAAAGCTTGGTCCTCAATGTGATGGTCTTCTTGAGCTTTTGCACAGAGGTGGGACCTACTAGAAAGAGATCAGGTTATCCAGGGGGCTGCACCAAAAGGCGCTAATGGAATTCTCAGGGGGCTTTATTCCATTCCTGAGAGCTGGAGCTGGCAAGTGTTGCTGCCTAGAGGCCACTGGGCTCTGCAGTTGTCCAGCCTGTGTGACCATGACCCTGCCATTCCCTTCCTTCATCCACTCATGCCATGAAGTTGTTTGTAGAACAGGGTTTGTGCCATGTTCTAGAACTCGACATATCAATGAAACAGACCTTTAGAAACTGTATTGAATAGTCTCTGGTATTTTGTCATATAGCAAAATAAAAATGGCTAAAATAATCCCTCATTATTTTATGATTTCTGAATGCTTTCTCCAGTGCCTTCCTTGTGGCTGACTCTTGTCTACTTTGGTGATGGAATGTTTGAAATTTTGACAGATAAAAATTCATCCATTTTTTTATTGCTGTAAGTTTCATGTTATAACCAAAACAATTATTTTAAACTCATTTCCCAACCCAATATCGTGAAGCTGTCCCTAGATGCTTTCTACTAAGAATTTTGAATTTTAATTTTACTCTGTGATCTTCCATACATTTTGAGCTCATTTTGTGGCATATAATAAGGTAAGAATTTGACTTTATTCTTTTTCATGTGAATGTTTCTGTTTCTCAACACTAACTGTGCAAAAACGAATGTTGCTTTCCCCCATTGGGTAGTCTTGACAGTTTTGTTATAGGTGGCTTGACCGCTGCATGTGTGAATTTGTAGCTATCCCGTCTATTTCATTTCAGCTGCACACCACTCTTTGTGCCAGTACCACACCGTTTTACCACAGCAGCGTTGTACCGGAGTTTGGACCAGGAAGCAGAAGACTTCTGACTTTGTTCTTAGACAAGACTATTTTAGCTATTTGCGATGCCTCAGCGTTTATGTGAAAATTACAGTGGCTTTCCCATTTCTGAAAGAAGCCTCAGGATTTTGGCAGAGATCTCTTTGGCTCTCCCGATCACCTGGGCTAGCACAGGCATCTGAACAGTGGTTTCCAAGCCATGACCGTGGGATGCTCTTACACTGGGCTGTTTCTTGCAGCTCTCGGTGTTCACGTGTCCTTGGTTGACCTCATTGCTACACATTTTATACTTTGGGTGCTGTGTTAAATGTTACTGTTTTACAGATTGTTTGTTCTTATGGTGTAGAAGCCTAATGGATTATTTGTGTATGTTTTATATATTGAAACATTGATGAATTCAGTGAGTAGTCCTGGTATTCCTTTTCATAAATGGAATTCATTTTAATAAATGGAACTTTACTCCCTTTTAAGATCCTGCAGTCTGAGAACATACATGGATTGTCTGACTTGTTTGGTTCTGGATGCCTGTTTTACTTTATCTGTGTAATTGTTCTGGCTACCACCCAACGCTCCAATGGTAAGAACTGGAGGCCGGTATCTCTGTCTCCTTCCGATCTTCCAGTGGTTCTGTTTAGAGTTGGTTGTTAGTCAGCCGCTCTTCCTATTCACAGCGCTAATACTGGGAGAGTTTCCTTATATTCCTGCTCTGTGGAGGAGAATGAGAGGGACCAAGCTTTCTTTCGTGCCTTTTCTTCCTCAGCTGAGAGCATGGCCCCCACCACCCCTTATTGGGGTGTTAGGATGATGTTGTATTATATTGATTAACTTTGATTTGCTAACCTTTTAAAAATGATTGTTAATGAGGCTGGAGAGACGGCTCAGTGGCAGAGAGTGCGAATTACTCTTACAGAGGACCTGGGTTCTGTCCCCCAGCACCTGTGTCAGGGACCCTGAGCTACCTCTAACTCCAGCTTCGGGAGTACCCAACATCATCTTCTGGCCTCCACATGCACCGATGCTAACGTGCCAAGGCCCACCCCCCCCACACACACACATATGCATAATTTTAAAACGGCTTTAATCTTTTTGGACTGTATTATTATTGTGTGTGTGTGCCATGGTGCATTTGTGGAAGTCAGAAGGCAGGTTGTGGGAGTAGACTCTCTCCTTCCATTGAGGGGTTCAGGTGTTGAACTCAGGCGGTCAGCCCTGTGTTGCGGCAGAACTTCCTCACGGCACCGTGTTGTTTTATTGGCGAATTTTCCATTATCAGAATAAATCCTACTTGGCCATGAAGTGGGGTTTTTTTTTGTTTGTTTGTTTATTTGTTTTTGTTCAAAGTCGGTATTCCCAAGGGCTTCCCATCTACAGTTCTCTTCATTCCAACATCTTTGTGTGGTTTTAATATCGGGGTTTTGTATAACTCACAGTTAAGTTAGGAGTCATTCCCCATTCTTCAGTCTTTCTGGAAGAAGACCTTGGTGGTAATTTCTTTAAGGATAAGTAGAATTCGCCAAGGAAGTCACTTGTCCACTGTGTTTCTTATGGGGAGTTGTTTGGTAAATCATATAATCTTATTATGAATTACTGAGTCCCTTCTGGTTTTCTATATTTTTTTGATTCAGTCTTGTTAAATTTGTATTTCTATCAGTTTGTTGCTGTTGTCTAGTAGCATAGTCTCTTGAGCAATGAATTTGAACAGGAAAGACCTGGAGGATAGCTGCACTAAATTCTTGTCTTATTTTCCTACTCTTCGTGAATCTAAACGTAGGCAGATAATATCCGATGGTTTCCTATCAATTCATCTTGCTTCTACACTGTAGGTCTCATGAGGACTAATTCACAGAGCAGGACATCCAAGATGGTGCATGAGCTCCCTAAGTTCTCATTGAACTCAGGCCTTTCCTTATTGAAGCTTGGTGACTCATTGCTTACATGATACAACCTCTGGATTATTTTAAATCATCTGACTGCTTGGCATGGCCACCGTCTACTTACACCTTGAAAACAGTCACAGAATAAGGTCCATGGAAGGAAAAATTTCTAAGAAGGGCAACACAGGAAATGGGAAGGAACTTCTGAAGGCGCGTGAGGGAGAGGAAAGATGGGCAAGGGAGAAGGAACTCAAGATTCAGGGAGCAAGAAGGAGATCAGCCAGATCTGGGTCATGGGAAGAAAAGAGCATCTGAAGTCTATGCTCTAGAATCCCCTGTCAGCCATTTCTGAGATGTCACCAAGATAAACAGTTTTGTAAATTCCCTCTTTAAGGACCCTCTATACCAAAATAAATCTACCAGAAAACAAAAACAAAGCAACATAAAGCCAGTAACAACAAACTTGATATTTGGAATTTTTATATTTTTGGTCTAGAGACATCAAGTCAAGGACTAAGGTATTTTTTATTTAAAATTTTTTAGATATTAATGTTATCATCAGAATCTCACATGCTGACATTGCGCATGTATGAGCTCTAGGGAAATTTATTATCCCTCATAACCCTGCAAATTATGAATGTGCTTAGCTAAATGTAATATTTTACTTCCTCTCGTTTAATTATCTTCCCGTTTTAAGCGTTTTGTTTGGTTAAGTAAATATATCCTTATTAAGAAATAATTTTCCCATTAGGGAAAACACTTCAAGACATTGGCACCGGCAAGGACTTCTGAGCATCTAGTCACTTAGGAAAATGTGACAATTGACAAATGAGATTTCAAGAACTGACCAAGTTTCCACACAACAAAGGAAACAGTTGAGGAATATTATCCTGCAAAATGGGAGAATTCATTGCCAGTTATGGATTCAACAAGGGGTTGATATCTAGCCCAGCTCGGGGTTCTCAAGCTTACTATTGCTGCAGCCCTTTAATACATTTCTCCTCTTGTGGTGATCCCCCACCATAAAACGATTTTGTTGTAGCAGTTATGAGTCATAGTATAAATATCTGATATGTGAACCCCGTGGGAGTCATGACTCACAGGATGAAAACTACTGACCCAGAACAGACAACTCAAAAAGTAAGAAATCAAAACACATCATAAATGGGTTAATGAATTGAGTAGATGATTCACAATACAGTTTCCAATTAATAGGACAAAAGAAATTCCAACTTCACTAGCCACCAGAGAGATGCAAATTAAAACGACATTGAGATTCTCATGGACAAAGGGGAAGCATTCTGTACTGATGGTGAAAATATAGACTAGAGGGTCACGATGGAAGTCAACACGGAGGTTCCTCTAAAAGCTGAAGATAGATCTTCCACATGACCCAGCTATAGCACTTCTGGGTATATACCCAGAGGGCTTCACAGACGGACATCACAGCAGTCTTTGCTGCAGCGCCACTCATGGGAGCTGAGTCACGGGACCAGCCTGAGGGTCAACAACAGGGGAAACATCATACATATACATACAGATGTTTTTTCAGTCATAAAAAATATCAAAGTCATGTTTGAAGGAAAGTGGGTGAAACTGGAGATAATTTTATGGAGATAATCCATCTCAGGAAAATAACACAGTATGTTTTTTCTCCTATGTGGCTCTTGGATTTGATACAGCTATTTTAAATCATGGGTATGTGAATATGACTGGAAAGCTGATTGCTGCCCTGGCAGGTACGTCTAACCTGTGGCTAATGAACTGCAGAGCTAAGGATGCTTATGAACATGGCCCGGCACAAAGTCATGTTGGTCAGATGTGCCTGGAAGGGTAAGCAAGGGACTAACAGGAAAGGCACAGCCCTCTGAGCTCGCATACGTGGGTGTAAGTAAACATGCCCCATACTTTTTAATGCAAAAGTTGGGGGGGGGGGATCTGTACCAAGGATCTCCTTGGCATCGCAGCGTAGTTCAGATTTTCTTCTCTGCAAGTGTTTGCGGTGGCTAGCCTTCCTATCTGTGGGGCTGACTGCAGTAACTGTATTCAGTGTGTAGTATCCGGCTAACCCAGTGGTTCTTACCCTTCCTAATGCTGTGACCCTTTCATACAGTTCCTCCACGTTGTGGTGACACCCCCCCCCCCATCATAAAGTCATCTTATATCATTGCTGCTTCATAACTGTAATGTTGCTACTGTTATAAAATCATAATATAAATATCTACTATCCAGGATGTCTGATATGTGACACCCCCACAGGTTGAGAATCACCTGTCTACACTCTGGTTCTTTCCACTTGAGTCAGGGTATCTTCGGTGACGTCACCAGCCCATCTACACATCAGCAAGCCTTGGGTCCTTATATCGCCAGCACTGATTTGAGCCCCAATACAGACTTTCATTCACTCATGCTGAGTAAGGTCTTGAGAGAAGCGGCTTGACCTAGTGGAGAATGGACGCCCATGGTGCCATGTTGGCCTATGGGCGGCTCATCACCTACACAGTGAAATAGAGGAAGACAGGTTTGAGTCGGCCCAGGATTTGGCTAGTGCTCCAGGAAAAGTGGATGTGATTGTTGTAGCTCTGATTTACAAAGACTAATTAAATCTGAGTGGCAGAAAAGTACAAGGAGGGAAAGAACCGCGAGAGCACTGTTGCCAGAAGGGAAAGCCGCGGAAAGGCCACTGCCCTCTAGGATGGAGTCTTAACCTTCTGGAGAATTCTTTCAAATTTAAAGATTCTCGCTTTCAGTAGAAGTGTATTGTAAACACATATGCGCACACACACACACACACACACACACACACACACACACACACATACACAAAAGCGAGCATGCAAATTGCCTGCCATCTTTACACCCTTGAAGTGCACTGATAGACCCATGTTTCAGAATCACCTCTTTTACTTCACTGTGATGATGAGAGCTCACCAGTCAAACGTTTCTTTTTCAAAAGGAATTACTTTTGTTACTTTGAATTATATGTATGTGTGAGGGGTATAGGCACATGCCTGCAGTTGCCGATGGAGACCATAAGAGGGCATCAGGTCCCCTAGAGGTGAAGTCCCAGAGAGCTGTGAGCTCTCTGTGCTAAGCACCGAGCAGGACCTTAACCGCTGAGTCCTCCTAGTTTGGGTTTTCTCACCAGTCCACACTGAAGCCTTCCTGAGACTGTGACATTCTTCAAGTCCCAGGAAGCAAGAGTGACCTGTTTCTGCAGTGCTATCTACGCCTCCATTATCTCCGGTAGCCACAGTGGAGGAGACAGAGGCTCAGTACTTGTAAAACAAAGCAGAAAAAAAATCTCTTTATTGCTTTGACCTTCAGACACACTAAAAACAGCCAGGTTCTGAGCTCTCGCTCCTCCTCAGCTGTCTCTCCTTCTGGTCTCCCCAGCGATTACGAGTGCTCACAGACCTGCTTCTCCACACCCGCCGGACAAGGCTCGGATCTTACAACACTGTTCCAAAACCCAGCCTCTCCCAGCGCCCGGCATCGTGAGCCTGCCACGACACCGGCCTGGCTCGTAAAACATCTCTTTATGTACTTTATTACTTAAACTCTTTTATTTGCCTGCAGGAGCCCCTTAACAAAATCACATTGAATTGACTTTCTCACACCAAATCAAATCTCCCTGGTCCCAGTTCAGTTGTCTTTGTCAATATGTATTTTATAAATGGAGTGAATTAACAGATGCTGGAGGAGCAGAAGTGCTGGGGTAGCGTTTATGTTTTTTAGTGCTCTCTTTGGGCGGATGAGCTGTGTGGGAGTGTTATACAGGTACCTTGGGAAGGAAGTCATTCCCGCCGATATGTATTCTTAACCATTTTCTCCCAATATATTTTAAATCTCCTTATTACACATTTTTCCCTTAGTGTTTTGCATATATGGTTTTATCATGTATGCCGTTAATTTGGGCTCGGACTTGATGCATTCCTTAATATTAAAAGACAAAATTAAAACATTGTCTAGCATTCAGAGAGGATGTTAGCCATGACCAAGATCATTCCCTGCCTTTAGAATATGTTTACACACACACACACACACACACACACACACACACACACGATATAATGAATCAGGTTTATAAGGTCTTTGTTTTATGGCAAAATTCTGGGTTTACATGGACCCTAGACTCTGCTTTGACAAAAATCAATGAAGACCTCCAAAAAAAAAAAAAAGAAAAGAAAGAAAAAAAAGAAAAACATTTTTTTCCTAGAATGGAATTTCCAAGTTTCTTAAAAAAGGTGGAGGGGGGTAGCTACAGGATTCCATGGTGCAAGAGCTGACTGGAAGCGATTGCTCCAAAAATATCTCCATACAACCCCGATGGTCTTTTGGAAAATGTAGCATGTAATGTTTTAAAATATATGGCCCTGGTTTGAGAAACAAGCTTACTGTCTTCCTCGGTTTTGTGATGGTGGCCATAGCGCCACCTACTGGTCGTCACAAGCAAGAATGTCTTTTTTCTTATTTTTTTTTTTTTAACTGTTCTGCCCCTAATTTTCTAAGTTTGTTCTGAGGGCTAATTGTAATCCGTTTCTTCTCTCTTCTATGCCTGAAGCACAGAACCCCTTGTGCTAAAATATGATGGTCCCTAGTCCAGCCCAGGGTTCAGTATGAGTTTTCTTACCCAGGACTGATTTTTTTTCTACATTACCGGTTTTATCTGTTAGTCTTCTTTGGAGAGTATAGGGCTCATTGTACAGACTTAAACTGCTTACAAATCATCAGACAGATGCATTGACAAATATTTCCTCACTAGTCCTGTATGTTAAAGAAATGCTGGTGCCATACTTGATAGTATGATTTCAAGCTTCTTGTAATTTATTTCTCCGCTGTCTACAAGAGCTGCCATCTACCAGTGGCTGTATGTATACCAATGTGAAAGACTGTGTTCGCAAGCGGACCTGAAATGGAAACACCTGCTCACACGCACCTCTCTGTGTCTTGCTCAAAGACGCTCTCCATATTCACACAAATATAATGAAGAGCCTTGGAAGAACGGACCAAGCCATCAATAAGAGATGACCTCTTTGGTTTTTCTTTGGGCTTGTTTAAAATTGAGACTTCTGTGTGTCGAGGTTCAAAAGTCAAGTGCTGTGTGTGATAAATTAGGCCAGGGTCAAAGGTTGTTGCCATGCCTTTCGGAAACCAGTCTGTCTCTGGATTTGCTGCTCGTTCATGCTGAAGTGAGGCACCATGGGTAGTACCACCAAGCCCCTCTCCTGCAACATCTGCTCTCCCTAAGTGAGTTAGTGCACGTCAGACATCTTTATGTCAGAATATCACAGTGATGGATGCAGACTTCAGAAAATGCTGCATAAAAATCTGGTGTGCCGTTCTGGCCATTAAGTGAAATTACTATTTAAATTAATGGCACTGTCATGGTTTATCTGTGCAAAGAATGAACGCTGATTAGAGTATTAAGTAATTAGCAATTTATCACACTGGAACAAGGTTGATAATAATTAAAGAAGTAATGGTTGGCCAAGGAAACTAGAAAGGGAGGCACTTCTTGTTATGTGAGTGAAATCTCGCCTGAAAATTTTCAATTCAGAAAAGCCAAGATGAAGCCCTTTGTCAAAAAAAAAAAGCATCCTTTCTTTTCCTCCCCTCGTATAAAAACAGTTCATTATCAAAATTTTAGTTGACCTGTCAAAAGTCCCTCAGAGCGATCAGATGACTGATTAGGGTTTCAAATTAGGTCAATGTCTGCATTTTGATTTCATACTTAGAGCATGGTGAAGCCATGCAGTAATTTGCGAGTGGAGGGGGAGACTGTACTCTCCTCCCTAAAAGACCAGTTTTCAGGTTTTGATTGCTCTCTAAAATGGAAACATGAATAGTTTTAAGAAAATTACAAGAGGAGAAAAGTGACAGCCAAGAATCCAAGGGTATGTTTAAATTTATGATCTGAAGGCAGCCGAAAAACAATTTTCAAACAATACCAAACTTAGGCGCATGGCGGTCACTTTTATTTTTGTGTGTATAGAAACACACATTTATAAGAAGACACTGGCGTTTTGCATGAATATACCTGTCTTTATCCATAGAATTAAGACTCAGTCTGCAGTGAGAACCTTGCAGTGCGAATCTTATTACGGAGCACATGTCCTGGGAATGAAAATAAAGATTGTTAATATCGTAGTTTACTTTCAGTGACTTGGAAGACTTGTCACACTTAGGTTAGCATATGATACATCAAAATGTAACGATCCGTATCTATGAGTAGTCAAGTATACAATTTTTAAATAGTGAGAATTTTTTTGAAGTTGAACACTAGTATGTTGGTTCTTCAGAGCCCTGACTGAATAGTGTCTTCCTTTAAGAGATCCACCACACTGAGATCTTCTGAATGACCGTTTTTTTAAAGCTTTAAGAACTCTGGCCCGTTATTAGGGATGCTGCTCCTAATATGGACATTTGTACAGGACCAGATTAAACAATTCAGGACTCCAGAACACTTGAAATTTGAATTTCTTTGCATTATTGGTTGGGACGAATAATAAACAAACAGAACTCTAATTAAAATGAATCATTCATCAGGTGGCGCTGCTTTGCGGCCAGATGCAAATTCTATTTAGACAACATGATGACATGCCATCTAGACACCTTGATTTCTAGCAAAATCCAACTCCAGAGCGTTGTTTATCTAACTGGCTCTTTTATGTCTAAATTGATGTTGGTTTCCTCTATGGTGATACATGGTAGACATTTGGTCAGTGGGAGAAAAGCCCATTGGCCCTTCAGGCATAGATGTCTCTTCGGATGGAGAGTCGGTGACGCGCCCTTATTTTGGTGTCCCCAGCCTTACAACCACGTCATTTGATAGACCCAGAGCTGCATGAGACTCAGAAAATAGTGGCTGGCTGCCTTGCTTGTTCTTCTGGGGTGGCAAACAGGCTTCACTGGTTTGTTAGGGGTATGCACGTGAGGTTTGTGATGTACTTCACTTAGCTGGTTGAGAATTTTTATTTATTTATTTATTTATTTATTTATTTATTTATTTATTTATTTATTTTGGTTTTTCAAGACAGGGTTTCTCTGTGGC
>NC_022013.1:74896043-74898231 GCF_000317375.1 Microtus ochrogaster
CCTGCCTCTGCCTCCCAAGTGCTGGGATTAAAGGCGTGCGCCACCACCGCCCGGCCTGGTTGAGAATTTTTTATAGTGGGTTCTGGTCATGTTCACTTACCTCCCCAACTTCTTCCAGATCTCCCCTACCCACCCAATTTTGTGTCCTTTCTTTTTAAAATCTTTTTCAACCATCCCATCAAGGCCAATTTGTTCTTCCTAAATGTCTGGCTTTGACCTAGAAAATGATCATCTTACCAGAGACCTCATTCTTAGAAAGAGTGACTCTCCCTCCTACAGCAGCTAACAATTGCCTTTAGCTCTTCAGAAGTGGAGAGACTTCCTACTCAGCTCCCCACTCCCTGCTGGGATCTGGGATGACCCTGGCTTGCACCAGAGACTCTGTATGACGCTGTGATTGGCTGTGCCGCTGTACCTAGAAGGCAATGTTTCTCCGGAGTCATCCACAGCCTCCTGCACACTTTCTAACCATTTCACAATGGACCCTGAGCCTTGTGAGAAGAGCTTGTGGTACACATTCCATTTAGGCTTGAGCATGCCATAGCCTCTGTATCTCTGCCTCTTGGCCAGTTGTGGTCACAGCATCATCTCCCCTTCTGATGTAAGTTTGTAGAGGTGTGGCTGTTGGAGACTTTTGACGAGCTGTGTTTGCTGTCATTATCATCTTCTTAGGTACCACAGGATCCCAAGATGGCCTTCCTCTCAACCTGTCACTGAAAATAACTTGGTTCTTCTGATTTTCTGTCTCCACCTCCCTAATGTTGGTATCACGAGGTGTGATGCCATCTGGCTTACAGTATGGATTAGAGACCAAACTTAGGCAAGCGCTCTACCAACTGAGCAATAGCCCCGGCTTGGTTGCACATACCCAATCTAATTCTGAGAGAAAGGGAGTCTACAGCTGTCTCAGACTTCAGGAGAGGCAAATGCACACCCTAGACAAAGACAGGCGGCAGCTTACGGAGCTCTTACCCAGGGTGGCTCATCTGGATGTCTCTATATTTCCACTCTGCCTGTTTCTCATCCCAGAGTCCTGGGTGGCCCAGCCTCCCTTGTGAATGTCTCCAGCTTTCTCTCTAGGATCTTTTAATCTAGCTAACCTACTTGAGCAACATGCTGTTATCATCACAAAAGGGGCAGGCGGTTTTGACAGAAACCCAACCTTTCTTTCTTTCTTTTTTTTTAATGGAGTGCGGGCAGAGTCTGGCCTAGCTGAATGATTTCCGAATGGCTCCTCTTGTGTGTTCTTTTCCTACTGAGTGCCTGGCGCTCTTGCTAAGAAGGGCCCTCACCGCACATCTAAATCACCTTGGTGGAGAGACGCTACCCTTGCTAGGGCTCCTTGGCCGAAACGGCCCGAGTCTGACGCTTTTATGCCAAGCTTTACGGCTACCTCAGTTTTCTTTCCTTTTTTTATTTGATATTCATATATAACATTTTATTGTTGCAGGAGTGCTGTGTTGTGGGCAGGATTATGTGAAGATGTCAGATACCATATGCTGCTCAGCTTCCCACGGAGAGTCTAAAGCACACGTTAAAAAGAATGACCCGGTGCCAGCGAAGTGCTGCGACACTGAACTTATTCCAGAGAGCCGGCGATGCTGTAATGGAGTTGGAGAGAATCCTTTGAAATATGTTTGTCCTGACGAGATTTCGGCTGCAATGGCGATGAAGGTAATTGATAGAAAGCCTCTCGGAGGGGCCGCCTTGGCGAAGAAAAGAGAAATACATGGTTCATAACTATTTTTCTAAAATAGGAATATAAAACCTCACGTGTGCATTATTCATTCTTGTGTCCTATCCATATTAATACCGGATGAGTTTGTCATGATTGATGCCGCAGCGATGAATTCTAAAGGAATTCCTAATGATTAGCTGTTCTGGGGAACGCTTTGCCCAGCACTTCAGATGAGTGGGTGACAGGAAGTGTGTGCTCCCAGACCGAGCACTGTCCTCCCTGGCCCCTGTGCAGCACAGCCCTGGGTGCTGCAGCTGCCGCCTGTGATGATTCAATTGTCAATCTCAGGGATTTAGAAATAGCTGGAATCACAGCCCTGGGTGTGCTGATGAGGGGTTTTCTGGAGGAAAGGACTGAGGCGGAGCACTAACCCAAGGAGCACTAACCCAGGGGGCAGGCAGTGTGGAGCACCAACCCAGGGAGCAGGCAGTGTGGAGCACTAACCCAGGG
>NC_022013.1:74898549-74909291 GCF_000317375.1 Microtus ochrogaster
GCAGGCAGTGTGGAGCACTAACCCAGGGGGCAGGCAGTGTGGAGCACTAACCCCATGGCGCAGGCAATGTGGAGCACCAGCCCAGCGGCAGGCAGTGTGGAGCGCTAACCCCAGGGTAGGCAATGCTGCGCTATGGGCAGGCAGAGAAAGCGAGCTGAGTACCAGCATTCATCTATGCCCTCACTTAAGACATGTCCGCATCATCTTACTTCATGAAAACATGTGGACTAACGATAATCCAGTCAGTCTGTCTGTCTTTGTAGCATTGGAGGTGAGGTTCACAGCCTTGCTCTCGCTTGATCAGTGAGCTGCATCCCCAAACTTAAAATGATATGTGGGGTGTCATTTAGCCTGGAGTTCACCACCTCCCTTTCTAGGGGTGCAGTTTTATGATTCACTTGATGTTTTATTTTTCTGCTGCCCTTGCCTTAGTTCTTACCTCTCAGTCGGTCCTGATCTTCTTAAATCCATCTTTTGATGTTTCCTTCTAGCAGCTTCTCGTCCACTGATTACTTCATCTTTTTTCACCTCCTTGAGGTACTGCCTTCCACTTATCTTTCAACTTTCCTATTAATTAAAACAGGAAATGGAACCATTTTGTCTAAAGGACTTTTTGGGTTGGGTGGGGATGGTTTTGTTCCTGAGGGCATTGCTTTGGTTGGGTTTTGTGGGTTTGCTTTATCTTTGAATGGCATTGTTTGCTTCTTTAGCACAGGTTTGACTCTTCTTGGTTTGTTGTTGCTTGCCCTGAGCCTCCTGGTCTCTAATATTTGTAAGAGCCTCTTTCATCAGAGGCTGACTGGGGACTTGCCGTGCCCATCATGGTCTGTCTGTCAGTGGGAAGCATGGCAGGGTTGCCACCTGGCAGGGAGACTCTTTGTCAGGGAGTCACATGATCAGGACTCCTAACAAGTACTGCTGTATTCTCTCTCCTCCAGGTTGGCAGTGGGGTTTGCCTGGCTGCCGGCTGTGTAGGGACCCACAGGGGCACTGGTAGTGCATGCCATGCAGATTGACTTTTCCTGTCACCATTTCAAACCTGGGTCCCGGCTCTGTCCTCCCAGCACGTGCTCTCTGCCCCTCTCATCTGCACTAACTCTTTTCCAGCTTGTCTCATTCAGGCAGGCATGGCTAACTGCAGCCAATAGCAATCCACTTGTCTCATTCAGGCAGGCATGGCTAACTGCAGCCAATAGCAATCCACTTGCTGCTGACAGCCCCCCTTAGGGCTATGGAGCCATCCAGGGACACAGTTTCCTGTTGACAGAGGTTTCTGTCCCACCAGGTCCCACAGTTGTACAGTCCCAAAGAAATACACAGAGGCCTACATTAATCATAAACTGGTTGGTTGGCCTATTAGCTCAGGCTTCTTATTAATTAATTCTTACATCTTAACCCATAATTCTGTTAGTCACAGGGCTTGGTACCTTTCATCAGGGAGACATTCTCATCTGTGTCCTCTACATCTGGGTAACAACTGCAGACTCGCTCTTTCCTCTTCCCAGAATTCTTCTGTTCTCATTGCCCCCCCCCCACTACTTCCTGCCTGGTCGCCCTGCCTATACTTCCTGCCTGGCTACTGTCCAATCAGCATTTTATTAGACAAGCACAAGAAACAAATCTTTACAGGGTAAAACCATTCTCCCACTGCAGTTTCCTTTTTGTTTTCCCATGCCATGCCAGAGATCTCCAGTTTTCTCTCTTTCTTTCTCTTTTTCTCTTTCTCTCTCTCTCTCCCTCCCCCTCTTTTCCTCCCTCTCCCTCTCACTCACTCTGTGGTTGCTTTGTTGCTGTTTATCCATCCTGCTTAAACCACTAAGTCAACCATACACTTTAGAGTTTTACTGCTTAAATAGACTGTGTTAAAATAAAAGCAAATGTTTGTGCAAGTGATGGTTCCATAGAATGTGATTTTCAGTCTGACTGAGATATAATTGGCATGTGTGAGCACTTGAAATGCCCTGTGTGTTACTTCCCTGCCGGCTTCCTTAGACTTTATATGTTGAGTTCCTACAAGTCATCCGTTGTCTTACTGTCGTTTGGATAGGTTTCCAGTGAGCAGATAAACATGCGTTCACTTTGTCTTTCTTAAATGGAATTCTCACCATGTTTTTCTGAAGAAATGGTATTTTGATAAACTTGGAGAGAATTTAACCTTTCAGGAAAGAGAGAAGAAAAATGATCAAATTTTAATATTAAAACCATTTAAACCCCATTTATTACTTATGTATAGGAATGTAATGTGGTTTGGTGTCTTCTGTGATTATTACCTTCTCTATAGTGCCCCAAATTTAAAATGACTGAGCGGTTAATCTCCTCGGCGTGGAGCACTCCCAGCAGGGGTGAAGCATCCCGAGGTCCCTCAGAGAGAAGACTTGGATGTGAAAACAGTCACAGGGACATGCGCAGCACTTGGGGTCTCTAAACTTCCGTGTTGTGGGTCTAACTTGTTCTCCTTAAATTTTTATTACATTCATTTGTTTATTTGTGTCTTGGGGTCAGGGCTACCTTTGAGCCGTGGAGAATCTAAGGGGATGTGTAGAAGACAGAGGCCATCTTTGTGGAGATGGTTCTCTCCTTCCGCCACAGAGGACCCAGGCATTGGACTCAGGTTTCAGCTTGGCATCAGGGGCCCTTATGCACTGAGCCTTCTTACTGGCCCCAGTGCCAACTTTTTTTACAGCATAGAAGTTCGGATTCTCAGAAACCCCATCCTATATTTTCTCCAAAATAACATGAAAATGTCAAAGTTCACACAAAAGCTACAGTTCTTATTTGTCACGTATCCTCTGAGCTCGGGGCACTTTGGGTGTGAGGTCATTTGATTCACAGACCAGACCATCCTGGTGAATTTAGTTTTCATTTCATGGGCTCGTACAGATGAGGCTTTGAAAGTTCCCAGAGCTAGGAAGACACAAACCCAAAATGCAATCCAAGCCTTCCAGCATCTCTGCCCTTTCTGGTATGCAAGCCATTTTCTTTTATGTGTTTTAAGAAGTTCATTTATCACAAGAGTAAAGTATTTCATTCAAATGGTACAAAAATGCATATGTGACTAAGGGAAGTTCACAAACTTTCTTGTCCCTTTCCCCAAAAGGAACTCAGAGTTATGGGTAGCTGTCTGCCCAGCATCCATGGAGGCCACAGCACACTATGGGCAGTGTGACTTCACTGCTACCACCTATATCTACCCTGTGGCAAGAGGACTTTTCAACCCCACTGGGAGGGTAGCAACGGATGGATTGTGTTCTTCAGCAGAGAAAACGGTTCTTTCAGGACATGTAACCACTCTCTGTCATAGGTAGGTGATATATGCTGAACCCACTGCCCGTGGCTGAGTGGGCCGAGTGGGAGGCTACTTTTAATGCAGACTCCATTTCTCTCTGACAATCTCCCTCGTGTCCATCAACCTTGGCCTACTCTTAGGCCAACTGGATGCATGTTAATCAAAGGCATAATCTGAATGCATTCAAAGACAGTTATTTAAATTTTTTAATCTATCCCTCAAAAGGGATGTGTATTATTTTAAATTAAGTTGAAAGAGAATAAAGAACAAGAAGTAAATAAACTACGTGTGCCTTTCTGGTATATTCCATTAAATGGCTATTAATTTTTATTCTCAACATTGTAACTTAACTTCTAGTAATGGCTGGTGAGGCCTGAGAGCACTGCTCTGAAGAAGGGGACCACTGCAGGGTGGGACTGTCCCCAGGATGGCCAGTCATCCTCAGAACGACCGTCACAGCCACTGACATAGTAACATCTAAGCATCCTTTTGCACTTCTGGGTTAGTCTAAAGTAGGGGTACTTAGCACTGACTGAGCTGGATAAGAAGCTCTGTAGAGTCAAAGGTTATTTCTAATCACCTCTGCTCTTTCTTGCATGTTTTACTGTTCTAATGTTTCTAAAGTTCTTACAGAATGTGATTGTTCCTGAGTACCAAGGTGTATTGCTACAGGTAGAGCCAGAGAGGGTTTATTTAAGTTACATAATTCATATGCACTCTAGAAAAATAAACAAAGCAATGCTATATTCAGCACAAACCATCACTGTGCCTCACTAACCACAGGCAGTGATCACTCTAAATTCCAGCAATGGAGTGTTCCAGGTGAGACAAGAAAGTTCCCAGAGGGAAGGAGGGGCAGAAATCAAGTGTGCTGACCAGAATGTACTCCGGTGCTGTGCTAGGTAGCTCAGCTCTCCCTGCTTACTCCCAAGGCCGTCATCTAGTGTGGCCATAGGATGTGATGGAATGGGAATGGGGGTCACATCTGGAAAGGAGCTTGCTGTGCGAAGCAGACCAATCCACACCTGACGTCTGCTGAAAGATGAGATCTGAAAGCTTCCATATGGGCAAGGAACTTCCTTCCATGTACTTGGCCCCTCCTTCAACTGTTGGCTCCCCTTCGGTAGCCCTTCATCATCCTGCTCAAAGGATCATAGTATTTGGTGTAGGCCTCCCAGGTCAGCCACGAGCCCCTTCTATTCCTGCAGCCTCTGGCTTACAAAGACCACACCCTCTACTGCCCGGCACTTGCTTTGGATACTCGTTCTATTTGTCCCGCTAGGGCTGACATGGTCTTAAAAATGTTACGTCTTTGCTTCTGTTTGTTGAGATTTATTACACTGCTCATAAACAAAAATTATTTAATAAATAACACTAGGAAAGGCTTCAAGATACACCGCAGTTTGCCCTGCCTTCCGGCTTCCTGCTGTGAGTTAAATGTCACAGTAGTGGACCCTTACTCTTAAACGGTTAGGTTTTTATTCCATAGAGTTGCCAGCTTTTATCTGCCACCTGCAATCAAGTCAACATTTTGAAGGGCTCTTAGAACATCCTTGCAGGAGCCTTCTTCCAAAATGAATAGATGCGCTACTGATGTTACATTAGAGGGGCTTTTAAAACCCAGTTGCTTTGTCTGCTGGAAAATGCTATAAATTGAGCATGAGAAACAAACTTCCTTATCTGTGGCAGCACTGGGGTAGAACCCAGCAGCTTACCCAGCCTTGGCGAGCACTCTCCCATTGAGCTACGTCCAGCCCACTTCTCATGTGTTTGTTAGAGTCTCACTAAATTGCCGAGACTGACCTTGACCTTGCTGTGAGTCTCCTGTTTCACCCGTCACCTTCACTGGGTTTGTGAAAACGGTTAAACACACGCTGATGAGTGCCCTTGCTGTTCCCTGACTGCATTTAAGACTCCTTTAGGATTGGAGAACTTGCCAGGAGTTCCATCCCTTTCCTGGTAGCCTTTGGTTGTAATAACTGATAAGATTTATAGTGATAAAACTACAAAATAGCCTTGACATACCTGCCTCCTCTAGAAGTAAAGGGCGCACGAACTTTGGAGACACTCAATTTAACCTTACATTAGTCTTCTTTTCAATCATTTCTTTTGTATGCATATACCTGTGCATGCATGCATGTGCATGTGCATGCGTGTGTGTGCACGCATGTGTGTACGTCTGTAAGCCAGAGGCCCACGTTGTTTGTCTATTATCCATCTTACTTCCTGAGGTAAGAGCTCTCACTGGCTGAGCACTCTGGGATGGGCCTGTCTCCACCCCACCTGCAGTGCTGGGGTTACAACTCTGCTGAGCCTACCCAGCCTTTCCCACGCATTCTGGGAATGGGTGCCAGGCGCTATGATTCTGCAGCAAGCACTTTACCCCCTGAGCCTTCACTCTGGCCCCTCAGTAGTTTCTTTATAAACATTGCCCTCTTCAGAAATGAAGAGGTCGTGGCTGTGAGACTCCATCTGGGGATTTATAAAATGGAGAGATTAGATTTCTGTTTATTTACAAAGGGGTAAGAGCATGAAGCATTTGTTTCAAATGTTTAGAGATCTTGAGTTTCAGGGGTTGGAGGCGTGGCTCCTAGGTTAAGAGTCAGAACTGCCCCTGTAGAGAACCAGAATGTAATTCCTAATACCTATGAGGGAGGCTCACAACTGCCTACGACTTCAGATCCTTGGCGTCCGGTGCCATCATCTGACCTCTGCAGGCACCAGCACGATGCACACAATGAGAGAGAAAGAGAGAGAGAGAGAGAGAGAGAGAGAGAGAGAGAGAGAGAGAGAGAGAGATTAAAAATAAAAATTAAATTTAAAAACGATTTTTACTTTAATTTTTTTAGTGTGGTGCAGTGGGGGATCACACTTTTAATCCCAGCACTTGGGAGGCAGAGGCAGGCAGATCTCTGTGAATTTGAGGCCAGCCTGGTTTACAGAGTGAGTTCCAGGACAGCCAGAGATGATATATAGAGAAACCCTGTCTCTTAAAAAAAAAAAAAAAAAGAGTAAACCCCCAGAGTCTGCCTTTTGTCTTTGCAGACGTAGACCTTGAGCCCAGTACTGTGTATGGATACAGGACTTCTGCATGGAAAGCTATGGCCAGGATTCAGCCAGCCTATTAGAGCCAGCTCAGGAGAAGATGCACCTCAAGGGGTCAGGGCCCCTCCATGGGCCAGGATGGGCAACCTGAAGACACGATTTTCTTAAACTGGACAAGCCCAAACAGTCAAATGGTATTAAACTACTTCAAAGATAGAATTACCTAACTTTGTAAATTCCTAAAATATGGAAATGAGTGAGTTATATATTGTCATGTATCTATTCAGTGGGAATATTTCCTGATAAAAGGAAACCCAAAATTCCCACTCAAAATTCCCAAATCCTCACATATCCCAGAGCTACTTTTAAATAAGCAGAATATAACTGAAGATGAAATCGTTCTATTGCTAAAAGCAATTCTTTTTAATCATGAACAGAGATAAACATACAGCTCAATCCTGACTCCATCTTCCCCAGGTAGTAAAACTGAGAACCACTTACTTGAGCATAGAAAAGTGTTGTATTTTAAGATGCTGTTATACCTCATTTCTTTAAAAACATGTTATGGCAGGGCTGGTGAGATAGCCGGGCAGTTAGAAAACCTGCTCCACCAAGCTTGACCTCCTGAGTTCGGCCTCTGGGACCTGTGCGGCGGAAGGAGAGAACTGTCTCCACAAAGTGTCCTCTGACCTCCACACACGGGTACGAGCATAGATAAATAAATGTAATTGAAAAGATCAAGGACACACATGTTGTTTGAAAATGGTTAGCATGGCATGCCACACAGCCTGCGTCTTTCTACCTTCCAGGCCCTGTTATTCACTACATTCTTCCTCGAGATGGAAGGGGGCGATTTCTGGGGACCAGCGCTGAGTTTCACCGACACAGAGGGGATCCAGCCACTCCAGGAATATTCGTACCAGCTGAAGGCTTGCACAGCTGCCGGCTGTGCAGCAAGGTGAGAGGAACTCACCTAAGTGTGGGAAGAAGGGTCCAGCGTGAGGGCTGTGTGATCATCCTGGGTGTGACTTTTCCAAGGCCAATAAACCGTGTCTCCCTCCGAGTGGCATTGAGGAGAGTGTGAGTCTCCTTCAGTGGCTGTTGATGCTGAACAGGAGATTCCTGGCACAGAGATTGAACCACACATCGGTGTTTTAATCAGGAACAGCGAACTCTCAGCCAGTACCAGTGACTCTTTTCTACCCCCTCTCATTCATTATTTCTGGACAGCCGTTGTGGTCTGCCAAGACATTTCCCCCAATCAGTCTCACCATGTGGTTCGTATCAATGCAAGAAAATAGTCAGTGCTCAATAAATGCTAATGTTAGGACTGGGTCTTTAAATTCTAAGCACATTGGAGTTCATCTATCACTGGAAGAAAATTGAGGGAAAGAAAAAAAAAATCTGATTTTGAAAGAAACCAAAAGCTGGCATTGAATGGTAGTGGCACCTTTGGTGCTGAGCCACAGGGCATCCACACCGGCACAGGAACAAATGCCCTCCTTTCTCGAGCAAAGGAGTGTATTACCACATTCCCAGGACCAGAGGAGTCCCCGTGATACAGGTTATCCTGAGGCTGCCTCTCACGTTCTGTTGCTTTTACACAAGCCCGGGTGCCTTCCTGGTTGCCAACATCATGCCCCACTCCCTGAGCAACCATCCAATCTTACACTTCTCAGATTCCAGAACATTGAAGCAAAAATAGACAACTCTTCTCTTGGGATGTTTCTCGGTCATAGGTACTCTGCTACCATAGCAGAAAATGGAACAGGTGAGGGATGGCCTACAAAGCTGTAAAATGTCCAGAATTCTCATCATTTAGGTGATAACTTGCACCTAAATATCATGCCATCAAAATTTTCCCACACTTAAAAACCAGAAATCAGTGAGCCTGCCATGCAAATGAGAGATCTCAATACTTGAGCGGATGTCTTGGTAAGGGATAATAAATAATACAGTAAGTTTGAGGTCAGCCTGAGCTACAAAATACCATCCTTAATAAAAAAATAAATAAATAAAAAGACAGTTACGACAGAATGCAGGTGATAGAATCTAGAATATTTGGTGTCAACCTATATAGAATATGCAGCTGTATCCAGCCTGCAGCCCCTATCCATAGCCACCCCTGGGATTGCTATGGCTGTGCCCCAACACTAAATTAGAAGTTACTTAAAGCGTTATGAGCTTTCTGGCATGTTATTTTTTCAACTTGATTCTGTGGTTCTTAAGCATAAACTTTGTAGATAACAGTGTCACGTTCCAATGTCAAAAGACTGGATACCCAGAAAAGAGGGAAGTAAGGCATTGCTTGTATTTTTAGATATGTGGCTCCAGCTGTTGGTAGCTGGTGTTGCTATGGTGCAAGCAGAAACAAAAATGCTAAAATGATAGGATTATTTCCAAGTTGCTCCAAACTGTTTCAAGAGCAGGATGATGGGAGCAGGTATCATTCGCCATTTTAAGTGAAAACAAAATGTCTAGTTGGATGCCGGACCAGGAGATGGGCTTGCTTGAAAAATCTGAGAAACTAACGCAAGGGGTTAAGGTGGGATCATCAAGGACCCAGAGAGAAAAGAAACAGAGCACCCCTGGTGATGACTGATGGGGAAGAAAGAAAACCCCTCAGAGGAGACCGAGAGGAAACAAAGAATTAGGGGGGAAATTAATCAAGTGTCAGTTCTCAGGAGCCAACTTCGCGGAAGCAGCCTGGGAGACACCCCAGCAGACAGAATGGCTCTATCGCTATTCATCCGGTTTAAACTTCCCAAGAGTGGGCTCTGCACATCATCATAGAAACCACACAGCACACAGAGCCCCACTGATAACTGAGCCTGCCGCCATGCCGCAGATGGCAGCTGATTGGCCTAATCAAAAGTTACAGTGTGAACGATTCTTGAACAATTCTCTATTTTGTGTGTAACAGGACCTGGGCCGAACAGATGCCAGAACAATTGGTTAAAACATGCAATCAGGTTTATCCTGTAGGAAAAAAATCTTCCCAACAGTGTGTTTTCATCCAGAACCATACTGTGACATCCCTGACTCAGTAACTGGCTGATTTTTCTTCTCACTTGCTTCTTTTGCAGGAGTATCCGTGTAGGCGGTATACGGTTGTCTTGGGAAGGGGACCGGGAAGTCTGCCCGTTATGCTACCTAAAGCATGCTCTATGCAGGCAAGTTCAGACCTCAATTTTGCTCCATATTTACTGATGCTTCTCTTTTCAAAATCAGGCTGTTAAAATGCAAAGACACTGATGGGCCATATGGAAGAGAGTTCTCCAGGCAGACAGTCTGCCAGGCGGGTTGTACTTGTTTAAACGGAGGGCCGCACTCTGCCTTCAAAATTGTTGTCGGACCTGTTGTGATAAATAGTAGTTGGAGACTTATGTAATGTATTCAAGGTCAGATTTCATTGTTTAAATAGGATGAGAGGGACAGAATGGAGGGGGGGGTGCTCCTTCCCCCAGCCTCTGCTAATGATATGCCACGCCAGACGGCAGGGCTCTAAAACAGAAGCGACGTTTTCATTGATCAAGATTCCTAGTGGACAATGACAATAAATTGCTGTTTAATTTCCAGGCTCGCAGGTTCCACCCGAGGAATCCCTGAGAGTGTCTCACCACCAAACATCACAGCCCAGGGCCCAGAGGCACCGTGCCTCCGCTGGAGTGTCCCTGAGAAAGCGAAAGATGTCGTTCAGGAGGACCAGCTCTGGCTGGATGGGCGAGGGCTCATCTCCGCTGACACTGGTGACAGCAGGCAGCATACGGTCACAGGTGACAAAACGGGAAAGCTACTGGAGGAGGCTGTCATTGCCGTGGGGTTGTGGGGGGAGCCCCCCAGGGGTGTGTGTTTGATATATGAGGTCACTTCGAAAGGACACGTTCCCTTGACATATGGTCAGGTCCTACTTAAACCATGCTAATCGAAGAGCCCACACTGGCAGCAATAAGCCACGGCAGCAGAGAACTTCAGAAATAATTTATATTTGGCTTTGATACGCAGTGTGTGGAGGGAGGGCTTGTGTCGGTATTAACTTTTTTTTTTTCCCCAAACAAACAGTAAGATGTGTTTTCATTCTCCAGGGATAGATTCACAGGTAATGGGGCTCGGACAGACAAGTAAGGATTGAGAGGTGGAAAAAAAATCATGTCGAGGCTGCCAGAGAGCGCCAAGGTGAATAGGGAGTTCTCGCTTGTTGACTGTTGGCTGCTTGGAACTCCTTTTCGTGATTATTTCTGTTAATGATCAGTGATCATATTATTTTGGTTATCTATAGCATTGCCATCATTATTCCAATTGCAGCAGAGTGGTGGGTCAGCCCTCCTGGTGACCATAGAACACTTACCACGTGCAGCTTGGCTATTTCTTTTGAAGAGAAAATGCATTTCTGTCTGAGTCTTCTTTTTTT
>NC_022013.1:74910211-74911382 GCF_000317375.1 Microtus ochrogaster
CAACGGGATGATTGGGATACAGGAAGGTAGGATAGGGGAGCAGGGAAGCACATATCTTAATTAAGGGAGCCATCGTAGGGTTGGGTAGAGACTTGGACCTAGAGGGGCTTCCAGGTGCCTAAGGAGAGGGCCCCAGTTAGTTCCTGTCTTAGTCTTCTAACCACGTTGTTTAATCATGGGCTTCACAGCACCCAGTAGTTTAATCTTTGGTTTTTGTCTTTTTTTTCCCTTCTACCTCCGTCACTAGCAAATGCAGACTGCAGACAGGGAGGGACCTGACCAACCTGTTCAGTGCTGCATTGCTGAGCATCACTCATCCTGAGCAGGCCAGCGGGAGCTAAGCGAATTTGGGGCAGATAGCTAAGAGATACCAAACACTATCTGAACACCAGCATGTACCTACTCAACCCCCATCTCAAACCCAAGAGAGCAGAGGTGACCCTTGGGTCTGTTTTATTGGAAAAAGTACTTCTTCAGACAAAGTCATTTCATTCATTATTGGGGTTCAGTTGCTCCAAACACACCTGGACGTTGAGGTTCTGAGATGATGGTTTGCCAAAGGGCCACTATCTCTCCATTTCTTTCTAAGACTTCCCAAAGTGATGACCTCCTGCTGCTGGGCTCTGTGCATTCAAAGAGGATTAGTCACACCGATAACAATTTACAGGAAAGTACAGAACGTCTAGAAAGACATGCCTGGTTTTTCAGAAGTCAAAATTTATGGTGCACAGTTGAAAAAGCAACTCTGTGGTATTTTGTTCTTAAGTTCCATGACTTTCTGCCTCCTAAGCACGCACTGATTGACAGGATGGCTGGTGTTTCTCCAAAAGCCCCATGAGTCCTAGGAAGATCCTTAGTATTTCTTATATCTTGTTTCACTCAAAGTAACACAAGCACAAGCGATTGATTGGTGGCTGGCTTTATGCGGCAGAACCTGGCCTTTCTTCAGGACTTTCCTGTCCTAAAAGGAAGAGTTATGTTCTGACTCATTGCCTCTCACCAATGCTCGGAAATGAGGAAAGTCTGCAGCCTTCTGCTTAAAAGAGGAAGAAAACTCTCTCACACAAGGTGTCCACAGTATTTACTAGCTCCATCTGTAAGGGAACCAGAAACACCCTCTCTCTCTCTCTCTCTCTCTCTCTCTCTCTCTCTCTCTCTCTCTCTCTCTCTC
>NC_022013.1:74911482-74935407 GCF_000317375.1 Microtus ochrogaster
TGTGTGTGTGTGTGTGTGTGTTCATGTTCATGTACCTACTGCTACTCAGTGGTTATGGTCTTAAAAATATATAAAAATTTTGCAAAAGAGATTGTGAGGGCTGGGGAGATGGCTCAGAGGGTAATGTATGCCTGTTGTGCGAATGTTCTAATGTGAACATTAGAAACAGCCAGTGTCTGCGGTGGCACACATATGTAATCCTATCACTGGGGGCGGGGGGCAGCAGTGGAGGCAGGAGGATTCCTGGAGCTCACTGGCCAGCCATTGCAGCCAAATCAGTCAGCACCAGGTTCAGTGAGAGACCCTGTCTCAAAAAACTAAAGTGAAGAACAATCAAGGAAGACGCTTGATGTTGACCTCTGACCTCCACAAGTACAGGCACTGGCAAACACCTCACACACATTCTTCCCAGACAAAAAAAAAAAAAAATCTCTCATTTAATTAGCATAGTGACCTCTAAAATGCTTGTGGCAATAGAGGAGGTTGACCAGTAAAAAGACAGTCGTTAGGCCAGTGAAGAATGCTGGGCTGGCGATACAGAGGACTTGAGTGCACATGGTAATTGAATGTGAATTAAAATTCTAAAAGTCAGCTAAAACCACCTAAAATCATGCACCAGTTCATACTGGCTTCACCGCAAACTGAGAGACACTCTGAAGAATGTGGCCCAGTCGTATCTACCATCTTTGGCTTTGAAATGTTGCCCGCTGTACTGGTTTGCAGCAGAGACCAGCTCTGAGATGTCGGCAAAACAAATTCAATTATAATGTACAAACCCACAGGATGGACGGCCTCATTAATTATAAAATAACTGCGAAGTCCTTTCTTTAAATCCCTCTGCTCCATGATCCTCCCTTTCATTGTCATTCCCCATCAATATTGCCATGTCAAAGAGGAATTTATGTGCACACATTGGTGCCAGAAGTCCTTGCATTAGCATCAACATTTTAAAGTTTTTATGTATAAGTTAAACTTTCACAAAAAAATCATAAAGTGAAAATTCTTTTATATTTTATTGATTACTTTTTGAGATTTTTCTAGATGAGTGCTATGTTTACATCATTTATACCTTACTCCCTGCCCCCTCCAACTCCTCCCACATCCCCCAAACCCTCCTATATTTCTCTTTAATTATTATGGTTACATATCTATACATATGTAGACATTAATACAACTTTTTAAATTCTTTTACTGTTGCTCGGATATGTATGTGTTTGGGGCTGACCACTGTGGACTGTAAAACCTGTGTGTGTGTGGAGAGGGAGTCCTTCCTAGGGCTGACTGATTCTCTGTCTCTCAGCAGAAATTAGTTGCCTACAGCTCTTCACCTTGGGGTGAGGGTTGTAGAATTTCCCACATCAACACTGGTAAGTCTGTGAGTAGCCAACGGGTGTTGTCATTGTACCAGTCTTGCTTTTAGTGACAGTATTGTTTAGACTTTATAGGCGTGGAGTCTCTGTCATATGTGGAAGACACTCTCTTACAGCAGATATTCTGGTCACATGGCTCTTAGAATCTTCCAGTTCTTTTTCACAGTGTTCCCTAGCACTGGGTGTAGGGCTTTTGTTGTGGATGTATCTAATGGAGTTGTATCTAGAGGAGAGTCACTTTTGACGAGTTGGGATTTGCTATGAGAGTCTCCAGAGTCCTTTGGCCCATCCATCTGTCATAAATGCGGTTAGAGAATCTTTCCTTTGGGCAATAGAGCCCTGAGGAGATGGGCTTCAAAGCTTTCTAAATGCAGTTTATAAGGACCAGGAATGTGGGGCTAGGCACAAACATTTCTAAGTCAGGATCACCACAATGCGGTGTACATTCTCTGCCAGGGAACACAGGTTGTCAGCTGACCAACCAAAGACAGGACAGAAACATTTATGATGTGATGGGTGTTTCTTTGAATGAAGAAATGTTTCTCTGTTTTTCTGTTTTCTTCCTAGACTATCTCAGATGTTTGTTTAAAGGCTTCTTGAGATGCCTGAAATAAATATTTAGATTTCTCTTCATTTCCAAACCCTAGTATTCCCTAAGCATCAGAGCCCTAATGAAGCTGCAGCACTAGGCTTTCCGGAGGCTGAAGGAGCTCAGTCTGGGCATGGCATGAGGGACCAACAGCACCTTGCCACAGCCATGTTGTCTCCATGCTTACTTTTAATTACCTCAAAGCCTCGGAAACATGATCCCGTAAATGCTTTGTGGGAATAGCAGCAACGGCCCTCATCACTCGAAACCCATAAATTGCTTATAATCCTCTAAAGATGTTTTTTTTTTTAAAAGCATTAAGTAATTGAAGACAGGAAGTCCTCAGTTAATTATTTAGAGGTGTTATCAATGCCTTAAGTAAACTGGAGCATTGTCTGCTATCTCCCCACACCGGGCCCCGTGAGACCCAGGAGAGAGCAGCTCCCTTCGGCTCATATTCACTAATGCAAACAGCACATAGTAGCTTGTCAATAGCGTCCTCCCCTGATCACTTATGGCAAAGTTCGTCTACTATTCCATCCTACACACAACATTTGGATGGCAGAATGGTCGTGCTGTGTCTTGGGGATAGAGAGGAAGGTGGAAGGGCTATCTCAGTGACTGACTCCACTGAGCACAGTGAATGAATGAATCACCTCCTCTTCAGCAGCAGGTCTGGTGAGGCCTGTGTGTCTCTTAACTCGGGGTAAACTGTTGCCAAATGAATTACTTGTGGGCTGTTCATCATTGCCTTGCAGTCAGAAGGCACATTCAGACGTCGATTTGCCTTCTCTCTTCCGCTTCAAGGTTATTGAAAGCCCTTTCTGCTAGGTAACACAAACCCTAACAATTCTGTTTACCACAGAAAGTAGAATAGTAGCAACATTATGCTGATGGCAGTATTATCCACATTACTTTTGAAAAATGAGAAAACGTATTTTGAACATCAGGATGACAAAATGTGGAAAAAATCCTTGTGAAGGGTTTCCCTTCAGATGACTCCACTGTGTGGTGACAAGTTATCTTTATTGTCGTGATAGCTATAACATTTTATTGAGCTGGGAGATGGCTCGGTGGGTAAAGTGCTTGCCTCACAAGCATAAGGACCTGAGTTTGAATCCCCAGAGCCCACGTAAACCTGCACATGGTAGCATGTATCTGTAATCCCAGGACTCCTAGAGCACTATGGGAGGTGGAGACAAGAGAATCCTGGGAAACTCCAGGCCAGCTAGAACATCAAGAGAGCCTGCCTCAAACAGGGTGAAAGGTGGAGTGATACTGAGATTGTCCTTTGACCTCACCAATGTACCGATGCAACACACATACGTACATGATGTGGGTCAAATACATAACATTTTTCTTATTGATGCCTCAATTAGTAGGGAATCTTTTTAAGGGCAGAGAAAATGGTTTTCTGTTACCTGTTTGTCTTGTATTCATAGTCATTCATCTTTTTTCATGTGTGTAGCCTAAGCTGCCTTTAAAATTGCCACATAATCAAAGAAAGAGCTTGGACTTGTGATCGTCCTGCCCCACCTCCCCAGTGCTGGTATGATAAATGTGCCCCACCATGCCAAGCAAATACTCAAGAGCTACATGCACGGCCCCCCACAATGTTTCTTGAATAAGTAAATATTGAACTGAACACCCTAACGCATAAAAGCTTATACCTGTCTTGATTGTAGATAAAAGCCCCACTGTCAAGAGCCCAGAGCATCTACATCTAAGGCATGATAGTTTACATAGTCTGCAAGTCCTATTACAAAGTGAAAAATCTTACTGAGAATTTAAACACAGTAAGAGCAGAAGAATAAGCAAAGTGCAGACTCGGAAGCTTGGGTCTCTGAGCAAATCCTCCCCATCTACCACCAGTAGGTATCTAGTGAGACAGACCAACAGGCTACCTGTTTTATTGACATGGAGTCAAAGAAATCCTGGACAGTGACTACATCCTCAGAGCCACCACAGCTCACCATCCTGCAGTCGTGTGTAGTCCCATGGTTGTATTTCTCCATGTGCTGTGCAACCATTTATCAGTGAGTGTTGATAATAAATGTGTGAAATTTGTGTGAAAATAAACATGAAGATTGACTTCATTCCCAGTTTTCCAAAGCTGAGGAAAGCTTACTTAGTAAGCTTTAAAAAAAAAAAAATAACATAGCATCAACCATTCATTTACCCCTTCTTTAAGCCTGCTGATGACTGTAGAATTAAGCTCAAAGAACCATAGTCAAGACGGTCTAGATGCTAATTTCTAAGGAATACAGCACTTCTCCCAGGTATTCCAAGGTCCACTGCCTAAATGATCACTAATTCACTATGTTTTGTCTCAGTGGCTCTAGCGAGCCTTTGTTCTCTCTGCTGTCCATGTTTTTGTGTCTGAACATAGAAAAACCTGAGATCCTGTTACCATATATAAAGACAGATATCTGGGGATACAGCTGAGTTATGCAGCCATGAACAGCAGGCCAGAAGCCCTAGGATCAATCCTTAGTACCAGAAAGCATAAATAAACCAACTATACATGCTGTGATCATCCAACTAATATATACATTACACAATTAAACAGTATTGTCTCACTCCCTGTCTATTTAGACAGCATTTCATTGTGGTGTGAACCTTTCAAACTCCTTCAAGATTTTTTTATTGCTTGTTTTTTTTTTTTATTTTTGTACTTGAGAAAGTGTCTTTCTGTGTAACCCTGGCTAGCTAGAAACTGACTTTGTAGACCAGATCAGGCCAGCCTCAAACTCACAGAGATCTGACTGCTTTTACTTCCTTAGTGCTGGGGTCAAACATGTGAGTCACCATGCCCGACTAAGCTTTTCTGAGATGGTGGTGGTGGTCATTGTTGATGTTACCTGAAGTCAGTCTATGCTAGAACTCCTCCTAAGTCACCTGGTCACCATGGATGAGCCTTTAGAGTGGTATCCCACGTCAGGCTATTTGGAAACTCCTTAGAAAATAAGAGATACCGTTACAGCATCATTAGCTGGGTGCTTTAGAGTAGCGCTTTCTCTCTCAAGACATAATGAACAAAAATGCCTTTTCCTCACAGTATATCTGGAGATTAAAGACCAGAAGCCAGCTGTTCGTTCTAGAGTGTATCACAGATGAAACTGACATCGACATGGGTTTTCTTTGCCAAATCATATTTTTATGAACCATCAGTGGGGTTTTTTTTTCAGTCCTTTTTTGATGCATATTACTCTTGAAAGTAATGTTAGTTGGAAGTGTGATTATAATGAGTTTGGTTATATGATGCCCCTTTCCTTTCAAAGAGAACATGATTCCCTGTAGGGAAATTCATGGAATTATTCGGCCCAGTCATCTTTGCTATTCTGAGCTGTTAAATGCCTGCTTTGTCTCCCTGCACTTGCCTTTCTCTGCTCGGCGATGCTATTTCTTACTCTTCTCATTCAATATTGGTTACTTGAATGATGTTTTCTTTTCTGCCTCTTCTCTCTGACTTCAGGATTAAGTTACAGTCAGAATGGTTCCTTTGAGACGCCTCTTTAGTTCCCTCTTCTCATCCCGGCCAATTCACGAGTAGTTTTCAATTGGTGTGCCCTTTTCACTGCCAGTTGCCAATATTTCACATCTATATCTCAGGTTAAGGACTACCAATAGGGGCTCACCGCAAATGACAGCAAGTCCTACTGAAATGTGTAGATTTTATTGAGTTCTACTGAGTCATTGATAGGAAAGGTCACTGGGTACATGTAAATCACCCATGCCTGGTGGAAGCTTAGGCTCTATTGTGGGCTATTTAAACAGCCCTCTTAATTGTTCAAAGAATACAGGATCCCAAACTTATTAAAGATGATGCATTTAGATGGCGTCTTCTTTTGATTCGTCTCTAGCTAAACTTGGCAGTTAGCCCCTCACAACTGCCGCTTCAGGTGGGAAAACCGAGGCACCTGGAGGACAAACACCTCAACTCTGGCTGTGGTTAATAGGCTGGTAACTGTGAGAACCCGAATGGTCAGCCTGGGGTCTCTGGGCTTCTTACCGCTAGGTGCTCTGGCCAGTGCGTGTGACTTGTGATAATGCCCAAATGAAAAGATGGAGATATAGCCCCCAGCTTGGGGGTTTGTATTACTGAAGCATTCTCAGGAATTTGAGCTACCTAAGTCATCATCCTCCTTACAAGACAGGGGTGTTTGACTCAATTGCTTCAGTCTACCTTACTCAATCCAGATGTTTAAGGTGTAATGTTAGCCTCACCCTTTCTGAGATTCCTCCACCTCTCTGTGGTTAGTACACTATCTGTGAAATGAGCAGACAATGGCGGGCATTAAGGGGGCTCTGATTCTGTTGCTTGCCGTGGGCCCACAGAAAGGAGTAGGCTTAATAAACACTTGTGTTTCAGTTATGCCATTTGCAGCTTCTATTGTATGTGTTTATGTGTGTGCATGTATGTGGGCATACCCATGGCTTAAGGTGTATGTGGAAACCAGAGGATACCCCTTACGAGTTAGCTCTCTCCCTCCACCATGGGTCCTGGCAATCAACTCTGGTCATCAGGCTTGGCAGTAAACACCTTCACCAGCCTCCACTGGCACTAGTCATATAATTTTATAACAAATTCCCTTGAATATAATTGCAAACCCTCTAACGTTTATGTCTGATGTAAAGGTCGATTTAAAGAGAAGGAAAAGTGGAGGAATCTCTGGACAGAACACTGAGTTCTGTTTCTTCTCTTCTGTTTGAACTCCATCCAATCAGCATGTCTTTCAACTGAGGAGCAGCTAAAATGCATACAACTCGAGTTAGCGACTGAAGTAGTATTTCTAAAGGGGCTGTTGCAGATTTTCTGCCATCCGTCTGTCTTTGTGGTGGCATTTCATCATCAAAGGGAGAGGCCATCACTGGTGGACTTGAATTCCTCTAACTGTGGGCTTTCTGTGATGCAAGAACTTAGTATCTGGCAATGGAGCTTGGGCTAGCCCCGGCTCTGTTCTGAGTAGCTCCTTCACTCCGTGCTTTGAACTTCAGCTTTACTATGGAGCAAGAAGAACAACTCCTGTGTGGGGAAATATCCAGAGTAAAACTCTTCATACACATGGGAGACCATCTATCCATGCTGTTAAATCTCTCCTCCATGAGTTCCTAACTGTGTCTTGCATGAAGACAAATCACACAGGAGGAGGGAATAATGTCTGCCATGGTGCCCACGTGTAACATATGTGGTCTCACATAGAACATGCCCCCGTATGTAGACAAATAACACCAGTCATTTCTAAAACTAGTGTTTGTTCAGCCACTCAAGCAAACCCACTTAACAAGTGGACATTTTGCCAGCTCTGAAAAGTGAAGCTCTGTGTGCTGACTTTAGGTGTGATTCATTCCAGGGTACCAAATGACATTCTCAGGATGTTGAAGGTCTTTATTTCTAAGCTCAGCTCTCTTCCAAACCTCCACATAGGGAGACGGGAAGTTCCAACTGCTGACACAGAAGTCATCGCCCATAACCTGACTTTTAATTGACTTGCATGATGCCACACACTCAATTCTGAGCTGCAAACAAGGAAGGAGAGTATGGCACTCTCTCGGTGCCTATAAGAAAAACCAGGAGTTTTCTGTAAGAAAAACCTCTAGAATGGTCTCTGTGAAGTTGTGTGCCGTCCTGGCAGTCATCCGTTGAAACAAGCTTATGTGTTTCTTCCATTTAATTCACACAATCCCTTATGCATGCTCACACTTCAAGGGTAGACCTAAGCCATTGAAAACAAACTGCCCAGGAATCAGACAGACTGAGACCACTACCCTCTCTAGTTTCTCCTGTGACCCTGACCTCCAGCCTACCTTTTCTGGTCCTTCAGTCTTTCCTTGGGGACTCATGTCTGCAAATGGTTCAGTTACTCTGCTTTAAACCTTGAAGTCAGTCATGGTGATACATGTTTTTAGTCCCAGGACTCAGAAGGCAGAGGCAGATGGATCTCTATGGGTACAAGACCAGCCTGGTCTACAGAGTGAGTTCCAGGACATCCAGGGCAGGACAGAAAAATTCTATCTTGAAAAACCCAAATAGTAATAATAATAATAATAATAATAATAATAATAATAATAATAATAATAATAATAATAAAAAATAACAAACCTTGAAAACCTACAAATATCACAAGACCCTAATTATGAGTACCAAATCTTAGTACTATTATTTTATTTTGTTTTGTTTTCACGTGTAATGTTTTATGTAATAATAACTTTTAGTGTGATATTTCAGTGCTTGCCTAGAGTATGCACTGATTACATCTGTCCCCTTTTGTCTACCCCACTATGTTTTCAACTTCACATAATGACATTTGAGTCAGGAAAACTGTTTTTATTATTTACGTATACAAAAGGGAGCATGCATATACATACATAGGTATGTATATTCCTATACCTGGCTTATTCTACATAACAAAATGTTTTCTAGTTCCATCTATTTTGGTTTTAAATACCAGGGTTTATTCTTCTTTGTGTCTGAGTAACGTTCCATTGTATTAGATAAACGTTTTCTTTATCCATTCTCTCACTGATGGGCATATAAACTGATCCTGTGTCTTGACCACTTTAAAGACTGCAATAAATATCCAAGCACAGATGGATCTTCCACATACTGAGTCATGAAGAAGGTTGTTTCCTAATTTTCTGAGAAATCGCCACACTGACATTCAAAGGGGCTGTACCAGCTTGCATTCCCACCAGCAATGCAGTAGTGTTCCCTTTTCCCCACAACCTCTCCAGCATAAGTTGTCATCAGTGTTTTTGATCTTGGCCATTCTTACAGGTGTAAGAAGGAATCTCAAAGTCATTTTGATTGGCATTTCTCTGATGACTAAGGATGTTGAGCATTTCCTTAAGTGACTTTCAGCCATTTTAGATTCTTCTATTGAGAATTCTCTGTTTAGGTCTATACCCCATTTTTATTGGATTATTTGTTCTTTTGATGACCAATTTCTTGAATTCTTTGTATATTTTGGAGATTAGCCCTCTGTCTGATGTGGAGTTGCTTACCACTATTTTTCTTTCTTTTTTTCTTTCTTTCTTTCTTTCTTTCTTTCTTTCTTTCTTTCTTTCTTTCTTTCTTTCTTTCTTTCTTTTGGATGCAAAAGCAAGGTTTATTCCAAAACTCAATACGAGCCTAGGCATGGAACTCATCTAGCACACTCAATGCAGTAAGGGTGTGAGGAGCTCCCTTCCAGAGATTACAGAACTTTTTTTATAGACTACTTTCTCATTTTTTACAATTGCCATTCTGACTACAGTATTATGCTGGAACAATATGCTGGAGTTTTATGCTAGAGTATTATTCTGGAACATTATGCTGGAGTATTATGTTAGAGTACTATCATGAAGCTTGGAATGGGAGAAAGAAAGCTTTCTGTGCTGTGCTGCAGCTTTCTAGTCTAACAAGGCACGAGGCTCTGCCTGCCCACTGTTGGCTTTTGTTTCCTTGCTTTGGGGTTATAGCCAAAGCACCATCATCTACACCAACATGCTAAAATTCCTCCCCTAGTTTTTCTCTAGGAGCTTCTGAGTGTGGGGGTCTCACATTTTAGGTCTTTGATCTCTGCCATAGATGTTGTGCATACAAGTTTAGACATACAGAGGGGGAGGGACTCTCAACTGAGGAATTGCCTCCATCAGATTGGCGTGTGGTCAGGTCTCTGGGGTTTTTCTTGATTGTTGATTGATGGGAGTGTTGGAATGCTCAGACTTCTGTATGTGGAGCCTACTCCTGGCAGGTTTTGCCTGGGCTGTCTAAAAAAGGTAGCCGAGTGAGCTACAGGGAGTAAGCAAGAAAGCAGCATTCCTCCGTGGTCTCTGCTTCAGTTCCTGCCTCCAGGCTCCTGATTGAGTTTGTTCTCAGGCTTCTTTTGATGGTAGACTCTAACCTGCAAGACATAATAAACCCTTTCTGCCCTAAGTAACTTCTGGTCATCACAGCAACAAAAAAAACAACTAGAACAATCTGTTTGAAATTGATTTGTCTCCAGGGTAAGACATTGGAGTCAAATTTTAATACCCCAAATATCCCTGTTTTTCCATTAATGTTAATAATTATTAATAACATTAGTTCATAGGGCCATTTTGTGGACTTAATGTATCAGCAAGAAATAACAGTTTCTTTTCCATAGCCACGGATTTTCTTCCTAACCTCTGTGTTACAAATATCCTGTTACTCATCAAATTTGGCACACCTCTCTGAAGACTTGTTTTCTCTTCCAATGTCCATTCTAAAAATGTCCTTAGCACCTGCTGCTCATCTGAAACCAAAGAGCCAGAACACAAGAGGACAAAAGGAAGTGGGGTTATAATTTTTTGTTGTTGTTGCAGAATTTTCTGGAAAAATAGTCTTGAAAGATAGACTGTCCACAAATAACTTGTTACTTTTTAAAAAGATTTGTTTTATTTTTAAGTGTGTGTGTGTGTGTGTGTGTGTGTGTGTGTGTGTGTGTGTGTGTGTTGGTGCTTGGAGGTTCTCAGTGATGTCAGAGATATCTGATCCCCTGGGAGCTGGAGCAGGCCGTTTACCATCGATGCTAGGACTCAAACTAGAACAGCAGCAGGTACTCTTAACTTTTGATTCTTCCCTCCAGCCCTACATGTGTCCTCACTTGCATCTAAAAAAAAAATGTAGAAAACTTTACTACTCACAAATTACATTGATAACATTATTATTTAACAAACCGTTTAAAAACCAAGGAGAATTTAAAAAAAAAGAAAAGAAGCAAGATAGACACTGTGGGCAGAAATGCCTGTGGACCAGCCTGCCACTGCGACCTCTGGCTTCCGTTCTTGGGTGGCCCTTTCCGTGTTCTCTGAGTTCTTGTGTTTTATTAGCTTAGCGGTTTACTGTAAGCTTCCATCAGAGCTGTATGGCTTGGGAATGGTTTAGATCTTTAGTCGTATTCCTGATCTAAAAATCAGGTAAATAGGAAAATTATGTAAATCCTCCCTGGCAACCAAATGGAAGATTAGAATCAAATAAGTACTTGCATCTTATCGCTAAGTCCATAAGGAAACAGAAAAGACCCTGTGGCTGGATGTCAAGCAGATCCAGGTGCCTTGGGGTCCCTGCTTCCTCAGAGACCCCCAAACCGGCTCTCCAGTCCTGAGTGAATCCCATGGCTGCCACCTCCATTCATTTAGCACCATTGTGTGTCATCGCTGTTGGCAGGAAACACTGAAAGGCAAAACAGGGTCCTGACTCTTTCGGCAATTGAGCCATAGCAAAAAAGGCAAGAAAAAGACACCTAGTGCTCCAGAGATACAGAAGGCTGTACAAGGAGAGAATTATTTCAGGAGATAAAAGGGACTGGTGTATTGTTTAGAGTAGTTGAAATCTATTTAAAAAAAACATGTAGACCTCAAGCAATCTACATGAAGTGACGGGATAACATGGGAACAAATCTGGAGGAAGAACCATGCCATCAAAAGCATAAAATGTGTCAAAATGCAGCAGGAAGCTTGTGGAAAACATGCATAATACCACAGAGTGGGTTCTGTAAATTAGCTTAACGATCTGATGGCTGACAAAGCACAGGTCTTCTTTATTTTTCTGAGAATGCTTTGGTATTGGCTTCCCTCGAGAATCCAGGAAAGACCTTGTAAGCGTCAGTCTACCTCTTGTTGAACGCCGCGAGCCTTAATGTTACTCCTGCTGATATAAAGCACTACCTGCCATCCCATTTGGTCTTCTCATATAAGCTACATGCTATAGTGATTCCCCATTTTACAGATCAGTAGACCAAGGCAAAAAGAAGCTAGGCAGCTTGGCCAAGGTCATCAGCCACAGAGCAGTGACATATAACCACGGACAACTTCTGTCATAAATAGATCAAGTCATTCTTTGTTCCCTCTGAGGCCCTCCTAGGGAATTACTGAGCCGTATTCTTTTATAAATGCAGAAGAAGTAAATAAATGCTTTGCCCTCATTGAAATATCCTCCGTCTGTGCGTAAAGACAAAAGCCGGGCGTCCAACAGAAAAGAACAATGGCGGTCCATGAATATACCTGGTAAAAGGGGGCAGGGTTGGCTTTTTATTTTCCTAAAAGTTGTAGCTGGTTGTTAATAAGAACGGAATATGGCTTGAGCCTAGACAATGATGCATCTAACCTTCCTGTAAAGTGTTCTCTGTCTCTCTTCTCTTGAGGGGCAGTCGCGGGAGCTAGGGTGGTTAGTCTTGAGAAGAAAACACTCGGCAATTTGATAACTGTCTACAAATATTTAACGAACAAGCAATGTGGAAAGGAAATTGGATTGGTTCTACGGGTCCCCAAGGGTGGAAGCGTCAGGAATGGCTCACTATGATATAAGGAAGGACTTTCAAACAAAACGAGGAGGAACCCTGGTATTCTTCAAGATGGAACGGGCTATTCGGGATGTGGAATGTTCTGGTGCCAAAAAGTGGAACAGTTTTAAATGGCATCTTGTATGGGAATCTGAGAAGGAGGAATTGATTGTGTGGGGCTCTGGATTCCCGCCTGACCTGTGTGGGGCTGTGGGTTCTGTCCTGGGTGGGGCTGTGAGTTCCTGTCTGGCCTGTGTGGAGCTGTGGATTCTGCCCTGTGAGGGGCTCTGGGTTCCTCTCTGGCCTGTGCGGGGGCTGTGGGTTCCTGCCTGAGTGGGACTGTAGTTCTGTCCTGGGTGGGGCTGTGGGTTCCTGTCTGGCCTGTGTGGGCCTGTGAGTTCCTGTCTGGCCTGTGTGGAGCTTTGGGTTCTGCCCTGTGAGGGGCTCTGGGTTCCTCTCTGACCTGTGCAGGGGCTGTGGGTTCCTGTCTGTGTGGGGCTGTGGGCTCCCTCCTGGCCTGTGTGAAGCTGTGGGTTCCCACCCTGGGAGCAGGAACCTGTACTCTGAAAAGGAGTCTGGATGTGTGCAGGGAACATCTACAACTCTGCATGCAACTTCCGTTGCTTAATTGTTAATGAATACCCCTCTCAAGCTGTGCTTTATTTTCTGTTGGCTCTTCTTAGGTCTCCAGCCACACACCAACTACAGCTTCACCCTCGCAGCTTGTGTCTGCCGGATGCACCTCCAGTGAGCCCTCTGTAGGTCAGACCCTGCAGGCTGCCCCTCAAGGTAACCAGGATGGATCTGTGGTTCAGAGAAAACGTTTGTATGCGCTGATTTAATTAGCTGTATAAGCTCTTCTGTAGCAAACAAGGCAGGAGGAATAAAACTGATGGGCTAAACCAAAATAATATCCCATGTCCCTTCCTACAGGCTTCAGTAAACCATAGACTGCCACTCACTGTAAAGTTCTTGAAATTCTTAAAGTCCTTGAGATTTGCTTTTTATGGGGAAAATGAATGCTTGGCTATTAAGCTCCTCAAAATCTCAAGCAATAGACCCTTTAGTAGTGAACAAATAGCAAACCCACTGCTAAGGTAGACAAAAACAGTCTCTGCCGTCAAGGAAGTAAAACCAAACAAGAATGATAGTAACAGAATTACTAGGTGTGTATGCAAAGATTATAATCTGAGGGAGAGATGAAAACACACCGCAAACATAGAGAAGGATTTTATGATGCAGATAGGCTGCAGTTGAGCCCCAGGAACTGAGATTTTACACGTGCATGTGTGCATACACTCGCTCACACACACACACACACACACACACACACACACACACACACACACATACACACACACACACACACAATGGGAGAGACATGCCACCAGAGAGATCCCACCCCCCCCCTTTAGAAGACAGATTGGTATTGTCTGTTAAATTCAAAATCTTAATTTCTTAACACAGCAGTTAAGTTTTCATTATTTATGCCTGAAGCTCATCCGCACGCACAGAAGGGGCCCTGAGTCAGGATGCCGTGGAAGCATCATTTTACCTCATGCCAAAATGTGGAGAGCAATTCAAATATTGTTGGGGAGGAGGATTGCTAAATAAAAACACATTGTGGAAATCAGGTGATATGTTTATATGGAGATGTTGGAGAGCAATGGCAATCGCTTTGTGTGTAAAAATGGTTGCAGATGACTCCACTCATTGCTAGTGATTAATAAATATATAATACACATTAGGGAAAAACCTGGAATTACCGTCCCTGTGACGACAATGAGCCGCTGTGGATTGGGACCTGGGGTGTGTGATGCCATTTGCTTTATGGAGGAGAATATGCTCAGTAGCCTGTACTAGGGATCTCCTATCCGTTAATCTTTATTATTGGCCTGTTTTAGAGATGGAGAAATCAAAACATACATAAAGAAGCATCTAAGGAGGACCGCGGTGTCCGTTGCCATGACAGGGTCCCAAACCACTTGTTCATTACTTTTCTGCTGAAAGGACTGTTGTACCTTGGAACATTAGACCTAAACTTCCTACTAGTAAATGGGGAATAAAATGGAAAATTCCACATATGGGGCATATGGCTCCTCTCTAGGAGTTCACTAATGATCCTCTCTATATAAAGAATGCTTCATGTCAGAGAGCTTGGAGTTCCTAGGAAGGGAGGAAAGCAGCGGTGGATTTTTTGGAAAGGTCAACCATCAAATGGATACTCTGATGATAATGGGTGATCGCCACGGTGTTACCAACCCGCTTTGGCTAAAACTCAAGCCTGATAGAGTGGGGGATCTCTGGTATTGGATTATTCACCAAACTCATGCTTCAGTTACTTTTTAAATCTATTTCTCCACTTCCCCTTATAAAGTTTTTGAAAGGGTCTAGATCTTATGCCTTGAAAATTATGACTTTAGATGGTACAGGGGGCTAGGCTGTAAGAAATGTCCTCAGTATGCTTCTTAACATTCTGCATTATTCCGTCCCCAGAAACAACTGTGCAAAGAAAAAAGGTTTCCCTCTGGGAAACCAACAAAGCAACAAAGTTTCAGATACATTCTCTGGCTGTGTATGCGCATTCCTGGGTAACCTCTGCAGGGAACCAATACCATCCCAGTGTTTAGGGGCTACAAAGGGGTCAGTCATCAATGACATTAACCCTTTTCATTTACTAACTTGGGGTGGAGAAATCACTCAGTGATTAAGCGCATTTACTGCTCTTCCAAAACCGAACTGAGTTCAGTTCCCAGCACACACCTGAGGCTGCTCACAGTCATTTGTAACTCCAGCTCCAGGGATCTGACATCTCTGGCCTCCAAAAGAGCCTGCATGCACACACGCACACACACATATGTATACACATTCATAATTTAAAATAATAAAAGTAAAGTTTTAAATTACTAACCCCAGGACAATTGGTTATGAAATGCCACTTTTATAGTAAGTCAGACACAGTTTGAAAGTCTACGATTTGAGAGTAATGAGTGCACGTGGGAAAAATTAAAAGAAGCCCGTGTTCTTTCCTCCTGCTCTCGTTCCCATTGAAACATAAAGGGTTAGAGTGCAGGATGGCCTCAGGAAGACTGGACACACTTCTCTTCAGTCTTATCCTCGCGGAAATTGTGGCTCCTTAGCCAGTAGTGGGAAGAACCCTGGTTGGGTTATTACCCTATTTTCCTGTTGCCCGGTAAGATCAACTCATCTTAGGGTGAACTCAGCAAAACCGTAGCCCAGCTTTCCTGTAGCGTTGATACCGGGGAAAGAAAAGGCAAAGTAGACCCAGTCTGCCTGGGGCTCATCAGATTCCTCTTTCCCGCCCCTGACTTCCTGAGGCCCCTCTGGACCCTTCCTGTGCTCAATACACATAATCTAGATCTTGGGTACTGGCTTTGCCTTTTCATAAAGCCTGGAGCTGCCAAGGCTAAGCCCTCACTGGATGCCCTCATGGGCAGGAGGTCTGTGCATCTTCGGTACTGTGAGACCTTCCATCTTCAGTGCTCAGTTCTCTCTCACCCCACTTCTCACCCTCCCCGCCTTGCCTTTCTTCCTGTTTTCTTCTCTTAGGTACCACCAATGCCTATCACCTCAGCCCCTCCGCTGCTGCTCTTAAACTTCCATCTTCTTCATACACAACAGGTCACTCTTCATAAATCGTGCTGACTGCAAATCTTAATTTTTCAGCTCATTCTTCTTTTCCATCCCTTCTGCCCTGCCTTTGTTCACATCCTTCTAACTTCTCCGCTCCTCCTGACGAGGGTCCTCTCCAATAAGGGATGCTCAGTCTTCTCGTGTCCCCTCATGATTCTTCCCCCATGTCAAAGGGGGCATCTCTCCTGTTCATCCGGCTCGCTAAAATCTAATTTCCTTCCAGGGAAGCAAATCCTTATCATGCTTCTATAGCAAACAGATACCTTGAGTTTTCCCTCTGCTCAATGGTGGTCTTGACCACATGCTATGGAAATGGGGAGTCATATTTCAGTGTTCATCACCCCAAATGTTTTTCCATTTCTGTGAGACTCCATGTAGATTTTATCAGACTTCACATGCTGCCCCATGTCATCCGCCAGGGCTCACATGGCTCCTCTTACAGGAATATCCCCCTAGAACTACCTCCTTCCTACCTCTCCTGATCTCACCCCACAGTGTGTACGGAGACTCCTTTCCTGGGTGCTTTCCCTGCCCCCACACTTCTCTCTAAGCACCAACCATCCCACATCATAGTATTTGTACTTACAAGTCTGCATTTACCATGGCGTGATAAACTGCAAGAGTAAGGAGGATACCTTTTATCCCCACATCCCAGTACCTAACAGAGAAAGGGATGTAGACGTCTGAGTAAACCAGCCAGTAGTCTTTAACTATGCAGAGACCTGTGCATCCTTAACGTGATGCACTCACACAGAACTGGCTTTCACCAACAGATTTCAAGAAGCCAATTCACAATAAAAATTGGGAATTTTAGTTAACGGGCATTTGCAGGAACTTTAGAATGGGTATTAATACACAAAACTCAAGACCAATTGAAAACAAATCCAGAAGCAGCATCTCTGGTAGTCAGTGTGTAAAAACAGCTACTAAAATCTACTTTCTTATTTTGGTCCCCGTACTTCCTACCTAGTGAGCCCTAGCCTGGTATCAGGGGTCGGTTCTCTCCCTCCCGTCCATTCCTCCCTGGGATTGTCTCAGATCTGCTCTCTATTACACAGAATAGGATCTGTTTTCTGGTGCTATCGCTGCAATTAGAGAGTAGCAGAAGAAGGGGGGCAAATTCACACCTGGCACTCCCTCCAGTGGGTCTTAACTCTATCAACTATGTCTTGAAATTGTTAAGGTAATAACAGCCCAAACCCATCCTGTAGGTAAATATATAGCATTCACTATCCGCTATTTACACACTGAAACTGTGTCTTCCCAACTAAATCTGTGGCCATGTGGTAGTTACCAGCTTCCATGGAGCTGAACACGTGAAAAAAAAAAATGACTTTAGTTGAAAACATGAAACAACTCCACAATTCGGATCCCTTTGTTCCATTAAGACCTCCTTCTGCATAGGCTGCTTTGAGAGTGCATACTGGAAGCTAAGCTATGGCTTTTTTCATGTTCTGGCATTTTTTGTCTGTGTATAAGTGCACAGCATTTGTGTATGTGTGCACATGTGCATATGTGTTTGTGTGTGAGCATACACACATGCATGTGAACACATGGATGTATGCATATATGCAGAGGCCAGACATTAGCATCAGATATCATAGCAGTCACTCTCCACCCCACAGGTCCAGTGAGTGTCTCTCACTTAAACCCAGAGCTTGCAGATTTGGTTCCCGTAGTCAGCTAGCTTTCTCTAAGGATCTCTTATGATAGCACTGAAAATAAGATTGCGGGGAGGCTGCTCCATCAGTCTTTATGCGGGTGCTGGGGATTCAGACTCTGGTCCTCACACTTGAATGGCAAGTGTCCTGCCCACTGTCCATCACCTCAGCCGTTCCTTGGTGATTTCTAATATATCCTTCAAGGACAGAAAGATGAGCTACAGAGAATCAGATTAAACCTTGGTGATTCATCGCCTGAATCTACAAGCTCATGTGCCACTGAAGCCTGAACTCTGAATTGTTTGAAGCTGTTGGCAGGGAAACCTAGGCCTCGGCGTGCGCTCTGTCCAGCATTGAGGGAGAACAAGACAGGCAGCTTTCTTCTCAGAAATCAGTTGCTCTTTGAAAGCCGGTGCGCGTGAGGCCTTTGAAATCCATCAGACTGTTTCCTTTCTTCAGTGTGCTGCTGAAGAAATTGTGTTTGAATGTCCTGAACAATTTTTTCTCTTCTAAAAATGCCAGAAGCTTACTTTTTACTGAGTCACTTGCTTGGGAGACATTCTCAGCCAGAAGCTATTGATTGCTGGGAGCCTAATTGAATGGGTGGTGTTAGAGCCCCTTAGAGACGGTGTGAGATCTGCTCAGGGCACAGTCACCTCCAGCAGACTCTCTGTCTTACAGCCAGATTCTCCACCCTGTGAGTGCTGAGGGGGCAGAGAGATGGCTCAGTGGTTAGGAGCACTTGCTGCTTTTTGCAAAGAGGATCTGAGTTCGGTTCCCAGCATCTACATGGTGGCTCACAGCCATCTCTACTTCCAGGGGAGCCAGTGCCTTCCCCTGCCCTCTTTGGGTACTGTATATATGATACACAAGCATGTATGCAAGTGAACACTCACATAAAATAAAAAGTAAATCTAAAAACATTATTTTTTAAAGAATAATTAAGGACAGACCTTGAACTGTGACTATTTCTGTATATATTTTAACCTTTATGGTGAAGACTCAACTCTATGAAGCAATGAGTCTTATCATAGCCAACTCTGCTTTCCATAACTGGCTAGACTATCTAATGTAACATTGTCAGGAGATATGTTGCCCATATTAGTTTGCTATTCACAGATACATGTTGGGAAGTAAGACTGAAGATCCCTTCCTCTGAGAAAATGATTTTGCTTTAAAGCAGGCAAAGGGGTGGGTGGACCATTCAGTCGTAACAAAGTAAGAAAGTAGCACATCAAAGAAAAACGATGATGATGATATCATAAGGATGTGAGGGAATTAGAAGGGGGTGTGTGCTGGAAACTGAGTCAGGACCCCCTGACTAGAGGCTAGAATAAGACAGTAAACTTCAAGCAAGCTGCATGGATGAAGGCATCAACAGAGAGGACTGAGCACAGCCTAGGATGTCTAAAGCAGACGTACCCAGGGCAAATGTAAACCCTGGTAACAGGAAGAACCGAGCCTGAAGCATCAGAAAAGGGTGTGGGCAGAGGACCATAACTCAGGACAACTGTAGTCTAAGGGGGCTAGGGGTAGAGAAGTAGAGACCATGACAGGAAATAGGGACCACAGAGGCCATGATAGGGAGGGAATGGTATAAAAAATATTAGTTATGTATTTCCTGATATATATAAAATAGTCAGAGAGTGCTGAGAGAATTCCAAGAGCATCGAGAAAGCCAAGACTTACAGCAGAGACAGCCCCAAAGCAGCAGCACACACCTGTAATCCAGCACCAGGGAGGAGGAGTTCAAGGCTGGTCTCTAGCTACATAGTGAATCCAAAACACAGAGACAAGCTTTAGAGTTGAGGTGTAGCTGGGGGTGCAGCTGCATAGTAGGGCAGTTGCCCGCATCACCGACCCTGGACTTAGTCCCCAGAACTGCAAAAGACAAGATGCTAGCACAGACACGTAGGAAAGGCCAGAGTGACAGCTGTGAAGACCGGAGCTTTGTAGCTTTGTAGGGTCTGCAGAGCTCAGCAACAGGAGTACAGGGGCGGGGAGTACCTTGAGATCATCCTCTTTATGTGTTTCCCTGAGAAAACTAGTCAGTGGACAGGCTTGCAGCTCTATCAACTGTAGAAGGAAAATTAAGAGTGCCAATGTTGATGCTTTGAGCCTTTGATTTCTAAGTAAGTATCTAAATGACAATGTCACCTAAACAGTTGGGGTCAGAAGTCTGAAGCCCATGGGAGAATTGGTGTCAAGTGTGCCTTGGGGGAGCCCTCAGCAAAGGTGAGCAAGAGAGATCATCAAGAGAGTTTGGGGGGAAGGGGGACAGAGAGAGAAGAGGATGTGGGGAGTGGGGAGAGAATGCCAAAGTGAAGAGAGAGTCTGGGACTCTGAGACACTCCATTGTTTACAGAGACAGTTGAAGAATCTTGGAAACCTGGGAAGTGGGGCCAGAGAGTACGGACATGCGTAGCCTGCAGTACAAGAGGGAAGAAGACATTCTAACTCACTGACTGGTATAATTCCAATAAATACCCGATTGTGCTTCGTTCTGCATAACCCAAAGAGCACCAGGGTTTCAAATGCCCACATTTCTTCTTCCACTCTTCCTTGAATTACAGCCAGACGATGCCCGAGCCACAGAAACGTCCCAGAGCCAGTGCTGTGACATTCAAAAGTAAAGCCAGAGGAACAGCAAATCCGTGCTTGGTGACTTGTTTCTCCCCCAAAGTACAGGAAAGGCATGCTTGTTTCTTCCACAATGAGCTTGCTTTAACCCACAGATAAGGGCTAGCTGGCTCGTGGAGGGAGCTGTGCCATTTCACGAGGCATGTATTTTATCCTCACAATAAAACCTCATTGTGTCATTTTTGCCAGGAGTTTGGGTGACACCTCAACACATTATCATCAATTCTACCACCGTGGAATTACATTGGAATCCTCCAGAAAAGCCCAACGGCCTCATTTCTCAAAATCAGCTGAGGCGTAATGGAAGCTTGCTTCTCGTGGGTGGCAGTGATGAACAGAATTCACTGATAAAAACCTGGAACCCAACAGCAGACTGCCTGAGGAAAACTTCGCCAATCACACTGTAAGCTTTCTAAGTTGCTCAAGGCCGAGAAAGAACACCTCCTGTTAAAATGTTACTCAATTATCGAATTCATCTCCTTGTTCATTAGCCATGCTGTAGCTAATGAGAGTGCTGGGTGGTTGCTTTGGGCCTACAGGAAATCAAATAGTTTGTCCTCCATTTGATGTGAAAGCATGAGAAATTTAATTATACAAAATACAATGTCCAACTTCAAAACTTATCAAATGGTGTTTAAAACCTACATTCCAAAGTTAGCAGCTAAAGAGATTGGGAGAATGGTGTTCCCATCACCTGCCACTTCTTACCTCCCCTCCACTCGCTCTGCTCTGTCTACAGGAGTTATCTGAACCACACATTTGCAATTCATTCCCATTCATTTCTCAGCAGACACGAGATAAACCTTACGTCAACAGATGTTTCAGTGCAGAGAATAGAGAATAATTTAGTTTTATTGTGGAAAATAACAGATCAATTTAAATATCTCTGCCTCTAAATGAATCTCCCTGAAAATTCAACCCATTTAGAAATAGAAAAGACTAAATTGAATTTTCACAGCCCAGTAGCACACCCTAAGATGTTCCTGAAATTCTCAGGAAAAGCCATGAGTGACGACAGGGTTCACCATGGAGTTGGGAGGCAGCAGTAATGGTGCTCCAGCAGAAAGGAGCACGCTGTATGCTAGACACAACAACCAAACTCACAGTAGCGTTTCTCATAGAAGAGATCCAAAAAATGTCACAAACTCAGGGAAAAACAGCAGGTTAGAAGCCAGCAAACATTGTCACAGAGTCTCAAAATCGGCTTGCTATAACTTTCATTTCTTCAGGTACATTTACAAGTTAGAAGCAAAAACTGGAGGTGGCAGCGGTGTGAGCAAGGATTTCATCATCCAGATGCTTATGTGGACCCCAGAAGACATACTTCCTCTAGCAAGGCTCCAACTGCCTAAGTTCATAAATTTCCCAAACAGCAACGCTATCTGGGGATCAAGCATTCAAATACTTTAGCCTTTGGAGACATTTCTCATTCAAACTATCATAATATGTATTTCTACATGTGTATACATGCATGCATACCTACTTATATAAATATGTAGATACTTACATCTATCTGCCTCTCTACCAAAGCAGTGCATTTTTGGAATTCGGAATTCTAAAAACACTGTCTTTGCACTCATACCTATATGTCCAAGGCAAGTCAGAGATTATAACCACTCTGGGCATCCTTTTCCCAGGAGTCAGCTCTTTGGTCTAGAGGGTTTCTTTCTGTATGGCATCGAGGGAGGTGGAAAGGCAATGTCCTGTTCTAACTATGAGCTTATCATGGTGATTGGTGATAACGGCTGGAGGTTGCCTCTCTGCTCAGTGAGCCTTCGTTAGACCATTTAGTCAATGTTGCAAAGTTTAAATGATGTCATTTATGTAACTGGTATTTATTTCCTGGCTTATGTGATAATTCTATAGATATGAATAATCTTTTAAATTTAACTCTTAAGAGCATCAACACATCATTTTAATAACTCATTTCCATTTAATTTCTGGACCCAAGAAATGGTTCATCAGGAAAAGGTACCTGCCAGCCTAGCTATGTAATCCTAATGGCTTGAGTTTTCTCCCCAAAGCCCACATAAAAAGTCTGATGTAGTGCACACCTATAATCCCAGCATTCCCATGCAAGATGGGAGGTAGGGGCAGGAAAGCTGGATGGAACTCAGAGCGCAGCTATCTTGGAATACACAGCACAGCAGAATCAAGAGACCCAATGCCTAGACAAGGTGGAAAGCAAGAACTATAGCTAGAATTGTCCTCTGACCTCCATGGCCACACCCTGACACATGCTTGCACACACACACGACACATGCTTGCACACACACACACTTGACACATGCTTGTACACACACACATTTGACACATGCTTGCACACACACATACACACACACACACTTACCTTCAAAATGTATTTTCTCTAGCTTTTCCTCAGACTTAATACCTTCATTTTCAAAATGCTAAAAGCACTAAGTACAGTACAGTGTTAAAATTTTTCAAGATATTTCTCAAATTTCCTAGCACTGTGTCATTTTCTTCTTTGAATTCAATATCACATTTTTATGTTGGATGTATAATGTTTTCAATAAGGGAAGTCTCGTTATGGAAGAAAAGATAACCCTTGCTTATAAAATGTAACATTTATCTTTCCTACCTCAAAATTGGTAGAAAGTTCCATTCAACCTAGACTAAGAAAATGAAGAATTGCATGCTGACTCTGACCATTTAACCAGTTGTTAACAAATCTACAATTTTCAGACCTGTCACTATTTTAGGTGCATAGAATCCATTACAGAAACATTGTCATATATAGAAAGATTAAAATCTTAAAAGTAATTTTTCTGGTGCCAGGAAGGATTCCAAGCTCAGGACACACAGGTGACCATGTTTCTGTGTACCATGTGAAGTGGATCCTATCAGAAAGCACCTCATGATTGGGGAAATCATGTTTTTTGTTGTTGTTGTTGTTCTGAGTACTCAAATGTACATTTTAGGCAGAAGGGAAGCAAATTTGTTTCAAGCAAAGCTATTTACAGGAATTTTCTAGATCTTGCCCCATATTCTGAAGTTCAGAATGGTTGCACCATAGACTTAGTAAGCAAGTCAGAAAGTCCAGATCTGTAGTTTCTAACCATGACCAGACTTTGGAATCCCTGGTCATCTTATTCAAAAGCAAATCCTCAAGCTAGGAGGTATCTCAGTTGTGAACTCACAGGAAGCCCCGAGTCCCATCTCTAAGCATCACTGAGCTGGACTTGGCTCAAATACTTCTAATATTCTAGAGGCAGAGGCAGGAGGATCAAAAGTTTAGGGTCATCCTCAGCAATGTAGGAAGTTGGGAGTCTGCCTGTCTGGGTTACATGAGACTCTATCCAAAAAGAAAACATTCCAGGCTCATGGGAAAAGATTTTCTTGAGTTGAAGGCAAGACATGTAGGTTGGTTGATTGGTTGGTTGGTTAGCTGGTTGGTTGGTTAGTTGGTTGGCTGGTTGGCTGATTGGTTGGTTGGTTGGTTGCTTGGTTGGCTAGCTGGATGGATGGATGGTTGGTTGGTTGGTTGGTTGGTTGGTTGGTTGGTTGGTTGGTTGGTTGGCTGGCTGGATGGCCGGATGGCTGGATGGCTGGCTGGCTGGCTGATTGGTTGGTTGGTTGGTTGGTTGGTTGGTTGGTTGGTTGGTTGGTTGGTTGGTTGGCTGGATGGCCGGATGGCTGGATGGCTGGCTGGCTGGCTGATTGGTTGGTTGGTTGGTTGGTTGGTTGGTTGGTTGGTTGGTTGG
>NC_022013.1:74935542-74937472 GCF_000317375.1 Microtus ochrogaster
CTGATTGGTTGGTTGGTTGCTTGCTTGGTTGGCTGGCTGGCTGATTGGTTGGTTGGTTGCTTGCTTGGTTGGCTGGCTGGCTGATTGGTTGGTTGCTTGCTTGGTTGGCTGGTTGGTTGGTTGGCTGACTGGTTTTATTAAAAAGTTCTCCATGACTCAAATGTGCCACCAAGTTTAGCAACTCCAACTCTCACACCAAACCACAGTGGTCAGCAACATTACTTCCTGAAGACAGAAATCAGTGGCATCCTCATGAATGTACAAAGCCAAAATATTGATTGCATCAGTTGATTTCTTTTTCACCTGCATTTTGTGGGGATCAGTATATGGACAGAGTTACCTCAGGCAAGTAAGTGGCTCGGAGCAAATAGTCTATGTGGTTGCTTGGCAACAGAAGAATTACCTAGGTAATTAACTGTATTTCAGGTTTTCAAATTATGTTTCCAATGCTATCGATAAACTCCATCTTAGACGGCATCAATAAATCTGCTGATAAGAGGAGTGAGGACACCCAGGGGAGGGTAACTGTGATGGTGAGAGCTGATCTCACGGGTGCACAGTTCTTAAACCCTCCTGTGTGCCAGACACTCCCAGGCCCCAGTTAATCCTAAGCACTAATAGATAATCCCCATCCTAGGGGATTATCTGAATTGTGGAATAATAACATCATATGTTCAAGGTCACCAGACATTTCCAGGATTCATATGTGAATCTGTTCAGTTGCTGCCTTTGGCAAGTAATTCCTTCGTGCCTTCAGTTCAACTCTTCAATCCAAAGCTTTGCGTTTTTCATTGGAAGTCTTGCAAACACATGAGATATGCACTCTGCATATCTTCGTATCTTGGTTACGAAGTGGTAACCAAGAGGTCCAGGGGATAACTAACAGTTAGCCAACCAGTTGTTGGTTAAAACCCAATGGTTCTGGGAGGATGATGTTTTGTCCAGCAAATCAAGAGTAGAAAAATTAATTGGTAAATGGTGAGACCTCTATGGGTAAAAGGCCACCAAACTAAAGTGTGTGGATGAACCAGAAGACTCTGCCTACATAGCCCAGAGTCCAGACAGAATAGTCAGGCCTCAGCAAGCAAGGGCGGGAAGACCCAGCTAGGTGTAAAGCGGGTAGGTTGAGAAGTGTCTCAACTCCCCATGAAGAGATCACTCAGAGTGGCTTACAGCACTGCTCAGTATTCTCTGTCCTAGGCAAAGCTGGGCCCATTTATCCCCTGTTTACCTGATAAATGTCAATAGAAATAATCCGAAACACTCAAACCTCTAACACATTAAGATGCCTGCTCTTTCTATGGAGGGTGAGGACCAGCAACATGCACAGCAAAATTGCTGACGTCATAGAAAAAGCAATCAAGAATAGGGGTCTGCAACTTACCAGGCAGGAAGTACAAACATTCCATGCCCCACTGAGTAAAAATATCCATACACTTGCTTTTCTGTTAAGGACCATTACTCTCTCCATGGATGCTCACCACCACACACACACATGCGCACGCATACACATGCACACACATACACATACACTCACACACGACAGAGATAGAGAGACTGTAAAGGAAATTTTGGTGCATACATGTACTTCCCAAAGGCTGTTGCTATTGTCTGATGGCTCCAGCACAGAAGGTGACAGAGCCACTGTAGGATGAGCCCCACTACTTAGTGTCCCTATGGCCTTGGGCAGCTTGTATGGTTCCCTAAGCACAGGTTCTGCCTTTATGAAAAAGGAGGGGCTAAGAGAGAGCCGGTTCTGCGGCAATGAGCCAGGACTGCTCTCTCTGAGGACTAGAACTCAGCTCAGTTCCCAAACACCACTCAGGCAGTTCATGACGGCTGTAACTTTAGCTCTGGCGCCCTCCTGTGGCTTCCATGGGCATCTGTACTCACTTGCAGACATATACATATACATATATATATATATATA
>NC_022013.1:74937572-74975072 GCF_000317375.1 Microtus ochrogaster
ATATATATATATATATATATATATATATATATATATATATATATATGTACTTTAAAATAAATCAGTGCTGAAAAGACAGTTCAATGATGAAAGAACACTGGCTGCTCTTCCAGATTACCCAAGTTCAACTCCCAGCACTGACACAGTGGCTCACTGCTGTCTGTAACTCAAGTCCCATGGAATCCAACACCCTCTTTTGGCTGTTTAAGGGCATTGCATGAGCACGAAGTGTAGACATACACATAGGCAAAACACCCATACACAGAAAAAGAAATAAAATGGAGAAATTATATAGGATATAAATAAATCTTTTTTAAGGGGGATGGAGTCATGATAGTAACTTAACTTCCATTGCTGGGGTGTGAACATTTAACACTATATGGTAAGCAGTTCTGAAAAGATACTAGCTGGTTATTGTTCAAATCAGAGGCAAGAGAGGCCAGGTTAGTGTCCTCCTAAAGTGTCCCCTTACCTCATATCAGCTCTGGACCTTGGATCAGGACAGATCCAAATGAAGGAAAGCAACAATATGTGTAATTGTAATTCGTGGAAAAGTACAGACTATTGAAAAGCAAAGACTTCATCGAGCATAAACCATTTACTCAGAGGAAGAACAGAGGAAGCCGGTCCTGCTGTTTAAGAACCCAAACATTCAAAATTATTTAAACTCTGCAGATAATAATGAGCCATTGTAATTTATCAAGATGATGACTATATTTTGAACTATCCACCCCTTAATCATGTCCTAATTAACAGTACCACCGCATTCGGCAAGCGCTTTTTCTCGCTAGGAATGGTGAGTTATTTAAGTTTAAGGCATAATATTGAAACCCTGGCACTTTCCCTTGCCCATTTATCTTTTAGTCCATTAAAGAAAAGAATTGGCAACCATGCTTCTGCTGGGAAATCATTTTAATTAATCCTGCGTGGGCACATAAATACTTTTTATTAATCACGTTTTGATGAAAGTTTAGTTAGCCACAATATGGGCCATCTACAGACGCGAGACACCCCGGTGGGTGTTGAGTTAAAGTCTCAGCTGTAGTGGATGGGGTTGGACACTATCTGTTAAAAACAAGCTTCACGCCAGCTTTTATAAATGAAAAGTCTCCTTGCATTAGTTTGGGCAATCCAACATTGTCTATTGTTTTAATTTTCACTGTTGAGTGCAGTTACCAAATATCAAGGATTGGGAAACTTCAAAAGAAGAAAAGAAACCAAGTTTCTGGTTTATGTTTCATTTGCATATTAATAAGTACATGCATCTTGCATTATTGAGTCTTGATATGAGCTAGGCATTTTGTTGAAATAAACACCTGTAGGTGGAGACTGCTCATTTGCTGCCAGACCCAAAGAGTTACACAGAAACTATATTAATTACAACACTGTTTGGTCTATTAGCTCAGGCTTCTTATTGGCTAGCTCTTACATCTTGAATTAATCCATTTCTATTCATCTGTATATCGCCTCGAGGCTGTGGCCTACCAGTAAGGTTCTGGCTGGCACCTGGCTGTTCTCCTTTGCAGCTACATGGTGACTCTTTGATTCTGCCTATTCTCTCTATATATGTCTGTTTGGATTTTCTGCCTGGCTTTACTCTACTAAGCCATTGACTGAAACAGCTTCTTTAATAACCGATGGTAACAAAACATATCCACAGCACGCAGAGGGGACTCCCACATCACTTACCCTTCTCAGCAGCTATAATTTCCTGTCTCAGGCCCTGTTTTCTACATTTGTTTGGAGTTTTTAATGACATTGTCTCACCCCATAGTCAAGGCAAAGCATACTCACAGCTGATCCTCGGCCTCACCATCACTAGGGCTGGAATTACAGGTGTGGGCCGCCACACTAACTTATTTTCCATGTTTTACTAGTGAGAAAGATCAATGTAGACTTTTTTAAGTTGTGACTTTCTCTAGGTTATTCATTACATCGCTATCAGAAGCAACCTACATGGGCTATATTGTCTCCTGATTTTTTAACCATTGAAATTTTAAATGCTTTAAATTTAGCATATATTCGGTAGACTCAACGATGAGTTTAATTATGGCATTTTTATATTTGTCTGTCAGGTCTTCTGCTCACAGTCCCTCCACCCCACAGTGCTGGCTGATCGCCTCCTTATGTCCAAACAATCATTATCTAGTTCTCTGTTCTGTGTGTATCTGTACATGTATATATTTTTTTACATCTATGTTCTATTTTCCCACCTAACTAATATATATATAGAAAATAATTTTATCACTTCTAAAATTGAGTTCAAAATTAGAAAAGTAATTTTGTTATAGATACAGAAAATGGGAATGGCCGCAGTACAATTGTAGGTCAGTCCAGCCAATGGTCAAGGAGACATTTTACCTGTAGTCCCAAAGTTCATAGGAAGCAAAATGCATCTGCCTCTGGGTAGGGTGATTCTTGTACTCACTTAACACACAAGGATATATTTACTGGTCCCTGCTTATGGGTGTGGCAGGATGCTGGACACTGAATCACGCTGATAGACATAAAGAAGATGTGACATCGCCCCTCCTCTGGGGACCCTCACCATCTGTGGAGGGGGCAAAGGCTGCAGAGTGTCACTATCAGCCTCTGTCAAAATCCCCTACAGTTCTCATTAAAGAAGGGGAGGAAGCCTGCCTCACTTTCCACCCCACAAAAGGACATAATTGAGACACCCCGGCAGCACAGAGGAGCAGGGCGGCCGGTGTCGCGACACTGTTCCGAGTGTAAGCTGTCTTTTGAAGCTAATGCTGCTATCAAACCGAATATGTGTTATATATTTCCTTTTACTCTTAGGATTGTTACTGCGCCTGCTGCTTAGCAAAGGATTTAAAAAGGGCTTCTGTGATTGACTTGTCCCATTGTAAAGTCTGCACCTGCTGTGAAATGAAGCCACAAAGAGGGAAAAAAAGTTGAATAATTTAACTTTTTTATTTGTAAAGATAATCAGGGTTTTTCTGATTACATCTTAACTTCATAAATGTTAAATAACCTATCAGCATCTAGCTGTTGTAAATTATGGAAAGGAGCGCCGCCAGGAATATTAACCAATACAACCCTTGTTCTTCAGAGAACAAGAAAATGTGTTATGGCAGCTTGTCACTGTGCGACTGGTAACTCTGACACCAAATAACAAAGCTGCCATTTGCACTTAGGGTAGATTGGTTCACACGCGTTTCCGCGGCTCCTTTTGCTCTGACAGGAATTTATGAACTTGGGAACTAACCAAGTCGTGAGGCTCCCCCGGCAGATTCTGACAAATCTGCCCATTTCATTGCATTTAGTCATCAGGATACCAGAGGGCTCCGTCGTCTCAGGCTCGCTGCAGATGGCATGGGGTTTTCGGGGACACCGCAGACTGTGTGTCACTGCCCCGCAAAGTGATGGCAGTGGTGGGACCTTTTTTTCTAGGTGTTTGTCAGTGTTTGACATGTCTACAGTTCAGAGGTGCATTTTCTGTTCCGACACCTCATAGATGTACGTAAAGGGCTCTCGTTGCCCGTTAACGGCAAGGTGAAAAATACATTTTCCGGGTTCATGCTGTGGCTAGCCATGCTCAAATCTAGATCGATATTGTGTCCATATCTGAAGCACAGCAGAAGTGCAATCTTGCGCCCTGGCCCTGCTGGGAGTCCTTGTCATTTCTGAGCAGAGAAGTTGAAGGACGCAGGGTCTGGAAGCAGCCTGCTCTAGGTACAGAATGAAGACAAAGAAACAACTTCAGGTAGATTGGGTGGGGGAACCATCTGAAATTACTGCCAAGGATGAGTGACAGATTGCCTTCACACCCCAACTTGACTGTGTACAAGTGCACACTTAAAAAGTCACACAGTGAGAGAGTGTCAGGACAGTCACTTGCATGGATAGAACAGTCACATCTGTTTGGAATAGTGTCTTTAGATGAGAGAGGGTTTTAGGAGTGTTGGAGAACACAGGAGAGCATGGTTATTATGTGTTATTAAAGCTTTATTGTCTTTCATTTTTATGTATTCTGTCTTGGGTAGAGATGGAGTTTTTTAGCAGCTTCTACCATGTGGGAATGTACTAGAATGTCGTGTTGTGTTTTATGTCTTCCTTACAAGTGTGCAACTCTATGGCCATTGGTGTCATCACTCTACAGTGCTCATAGAGGTGACTCGGTGTGCAGCGGTGACTGAGGAAATAGGGGCAGATCCGTTCTGCCCCTGATCCAGTGTGCCGTTTATCTAGTTCAATAACGTGTAGGCGTATTTGGCATAAGTGTGTTTTCGAGACTCTTCCACGAGATCTACCCAAGGAATGAGAGAAACAAAAAGAGCATGTCTTCCTGCGGAATCAGCCTCGAGCAACAGCCATGAGGTTACAGTTTCTCAGCCTCACATTATCTTCTAACACGTGCAGATTTGGCATCCCTGTGTTTTCCTTGAGTCCCATAGTTTATTGTGTTGGAATGCATTTGTGACAAATCTGAATCATCACTAAGAGATGAGTTGTTAGAGCCTAGGTACTAGGAAAACCCAAGAGAGGCAACCCCAGTAACGGGCTTAGCATCCAGGTCATCCTTCTCCCCTCATTGCCCCATACATGGCACAGCAGCTCCTTCTGATGGCTACAGACTGCATCAGGAGAATAAGGAGATAGGCTATAATGTGACTTGGAATGGTGGGGTGTTCTGAGATACTCCTGATAGAAATGTCTGTAAACACATATTCCTGCTTAAAGCTGGCATTGCAAACCGAAAGGGTCCCTAGTTCACCCTTCCATCACCTCTCCTGCTTCAGGAAGTGATCTCTGTAGGAGCTTTAAAGAGAGAGCCGGGCCTGATGGCACAGTTCTTTAATATGTTACCCGGTTCCCCTCACCAGTTAATGAACTGAGAGTCTCAAATGATCTCCATAATCAATTTCTTCCTCCGGCCCTCAAACTTTATTTTAATTACAGAAGCTTGCTGGGAACACTAAAAATGTTCCTGGTTTCATCTGACAGTTGAGAATGAGGCCTTGGAGAACATCTTCCAGATAAATTCACAGTGTGCACGCATTACACCAACCAAGAGGAATGTGAACCTAGCGGGAAATGCTAGGGATCTGATCTTAAGATAGCTTTTTATCCTCTTATGAAGAGATAGCAATGTAGACTTTTCTCTGGTGACCGACTGTTCCAGGCCTGGGCCGTATTGTTCATGGTGAATTCATTTCAAGGCAATGCGGACAGACTAAAATTAAGCTATTTTCTGAGTTTCCCATGAGCCGTTCTCTGCAGCAGCACAAGGGTGCTTCAACATGAACTTCTCCCGCAGTCCTATGCGGAGTTCACTCTGAAGTCCCTTCTGCTTCTCACCTCTTAGCCTTGCAAATGCTCTCACGACTTTACCATTTTTCCAGACTCCGACATTATAAGAGGAAGCACTCACAGCCGGTTTTCATGAACAAGGAAAAGTGAGATTCTACTAACTTCCTTGGTTCAGACAGGACAATTACGTGTTTCTATTAGTTTACAAATCGAAGGAATATTCCAGAAAGTTCCATGTTTGTCCCGGTCTTTGAGTATTCTTTGAAACGAGGCCACGTGTCCAGGATGTGTGGGTCTCAGACTAGGAACCTTGGTCTTCAGAATGGAAAATCTCTCTCTAATTTTCCTGTCCCGTGAATGGCAATTTGACTGGTTCGAACTGTTCTGTTTCTCCACACAGCTTTTCTCAGCCCTGCCCTGTCGCTTTCCTTTTCTGGTAGCTTAATCTAAGATTACGCTTTCGCAGCATCGGAATATAAGCTGTGAAAGGCAGCTGGACCATGTCATTACTGCCCACCGCAAGCCAGTGTGCAATCCAGAATGAGAGGCTTTAACTTGACGGAGACTAACGCTCCTTGCCTTTAAAGGGGAAGTGTTCGGCAACCACATTAAATATTTTTTAAAAGTGAGAGGTTACCGTTATCCTGAAGTCTAATTCATTTACCGAATCCCTCGACACATTATTGAGATACTTTGTGCTGACAGCTAAACACGGGAGCCACATCCACAGAAGTAACAGTTTCCAACTTTGTGAAATTGGCATTTCTGCTATTACAGGAGAACAGCTCTCTGGGACAACACGGGAATGCAGGGAAATTTCTGTCTAGCTTGTGTTCCTGCTGAAGCCATTGTATGAACCTATGCCTGACCCCCAGCCTCAAATATCAACCCATCATTCACCAGGCAGCCTTGCTTTCCAAATATAGCTTAGCTCTTATTAACACATCCAGGTTCTTTTGTTAATGGTTTCCTATACATTCCAAATTGCCTGAAGAAACCATAAAGTCTAATGGGCACTTGGGGTGGTCCAGAGTAAAGAAAATCGAGGTTACCCCTTGGTAACCTTGAACCTTCCTCAGGCCCTTGGCTTAGGGACATGGAAAATGGTGTGACCATTAACTGAAAGAGGAAGCTTGTAGTGGATCCGCTTGGAAGGGGGAAACATAGCTGGTTCTGATAGCAATCTCCTGTTGAGATCGAGGTCACTGTAGAAAATGTGCATAGAAGCATATACCAGGCTGTTGAAAACATGACATAGAATTGAGGATCAGGTTGGCAAGATGTCTCAGCAGGTAAAGGTACTTGCTAACTAAGCCTCATGAACCGAGTTCAGTCCTCAAAACTGAAGAGATCCCACTCCCTCAGAAGAGAACCCGCTCCCACAGAAAAGAATCACCTCCCACAGAAGAGACCCTGCTCCCTCAGAAGAGACCCTGCTCCCTCAGAAGAGACCTGGATCCTCAGAAGAGACCCTGCTCCCACAGAGAAGAACTCTCTGACCTCTGCACACGTGTGGGTGTCACATATGTACATAGACATTCAACCATGCATATGCACACACATATTTAATATGTAAAAATGTAATAAGATTTTTAAAGAATTGGGGAATTGGTGATAAAATGATAATTTGAGCTTTGAAGACAAGTGTTGTGGGAAATGTAAGTAGGATAGTCTACACTGAAAAGGAAATGCTCATTCTAGGCCTAAGAGATGACATAAATAGGAAAGAACATGTCAGATAAGCATCAGAACCTGAAGTCGAGCCCCAGATTCAATGCTAAAAACAGACAAAACACCAGGCGTGATGCAGCACACACTTGTGATTCAAGTGTTGGATTGCAGAAACAAATGGATTCCTGCACTCCTTTGTCAGCCAGCCTAGCCTACTTGGTGGGTTCCAGGTCAGTGAGAGAGCCCATCTCAAAAGGAAAAAGTGGAGTATGCCAGAGAAACAACAGCCAAAGATGTCCTCTGTTCTCGACACGAATCCATGACCCACACACCACACGTCTGTTCACATGTTGGTAGATGCATACACACACACGCACACATGCACACACACACATGCACACACACATACACACACACGCACACACACATACACACGCACACACATACACACACGCACATACACACACACACGCACACACACTGCTCAGTCTTCTGGGTTGTTGGGTTCTGCCCATTCAAACAGATTTCTAAAAGAGACTGAACAGTGGTGGCACACACCTTTAATCTCAGCACTCACGTGGGAGGCAGAGGCAGGTGGATCTCTGTGAGTTCAAGGCCAGCCTGCTCTACAGATCGAGTTTCAGGACAGCCAAGGCTACAAAAAAACCCTGTCTCAAAAATAAAAAAAAAAAAGAACCTTCTAAAAGAGACCATGGGACAGTCCTGACAGTGTGAAAATCTTCCCAGTGCCCGTTTATATCCGCAGTACACACCATCCTGAGCACCTCAGGTGCCGCCATCTCTTCCTCTCAGTGGGGCTGCTACCAACACAAGCAAAAACATCCTTCAGTGGCCCTCACCCCTCGTGTGTCATCGGGTCCTGTGATGTTTTACTCTGTGGTGTTGTCTGTAGATTTCCTTGTTTCTATAGTAACGACACACTTATTGATATGTAGCTTGTAATAACACCATAAATGCCAACACTCCCCAGTCAGTGAGATCACTTAGTCAGCTCCTCTAACACAGCCTTCATTCAAAGCTCATATCTTTCCCTTAAAAAGTGTATGTGTCTTCATGACCAAATAAAAGTTAACAGGCATTTAATTATAGGAATAGATTGTGAATAGATTAATTTTAAAAAACTACTCTTTAGGAAGTACTGGTGAAAAATGATAGTTATTGGACCTAAATTTCATATGTACTTAAGGCCCATAAGTCTCACTGACAGAGTGGACTGTCCTGGCTCAATAATTAATGCCCTGGGACTTCTCCAGGTAGACTGTGATTTGGATATTTTATGGGTTATTATGTCAAAGATCCATGTCAGACAAGGTGCTTACACAATGCTCCACAGAGGAATTATTGTCACAAGCAAACTGGAGTGGAGGGTTTTTTTTTTAATGTGCTTTAAGTAAACGTAGGGAAAATACAATACCCTCCTTAATGGCCTCGTGTTTTAAGTGACGGGTGCCTTCATTTTTATTTACCAGTAGAAGTGCATCTGAAGATGACTGCTATGAATGTTTAAACAGCTCTTGCCTTTGGAGGGTACACTGCAGGGTTTTGCAACTTGTGTTTGGTGCAGCTTCAATGCTACTCAGAGCAGTCCCTTACCTTCTTGATAACCTTGTATGTGTGCACAGCTCTTAAGGGGCAGAGCAGTTGACCATTCTATATGATGCACTTATGCTTCCTTCTTCCTCTTCTTCTCCCTCTTCCCAGGAATCCTGGTTCCCCAAATTCCAGCATCCTACTCAGCGGTGGGGGTGTGATGCCTTCTCTGTTGGACACTGTCAATCGGCCCATCTGAAAAACTTAGTTCCCGCCACACAGTATGAAATAAGAGTACAAGCCTGCCAAAACGGTAACTCTTTTAGACACTTGACCTGGGATTGTTTAGTGTCTCAGTTTTTTTTTTTTCCTTAAAACAGAACAGTTTCTCTGTTGAAGTACCAAGAATAATGTCTAATTTCTAAATTGTGGTAGACTGTTTTCCCAGAAATCAGCCTGGCATCCAGTGAAGCGTTAGGCATCTCTGCACATTACATCATGAATATTTAAACACATAAAAATGGTGACTTTGTAAAGCCTTGCTTTGTAAGGTCTTTCAAAAGAATACACAGAGCTCACACAAAGAGGCCACTGATAATATGAAACAAAACGGATTCTAGAGTAAATTTTATAGGAAATATATTAAACTGGATGTTATTTAAAACTTTTCAGGAGGGAGAAGTTATTGAAGAGTCCAATTGCAAGACAGGCATGGTGGAGCACACCTTTAATCCCGGCATTCAGGAGGCAGAGGCAGGCAGATCTCTAGCAAGTTCTAGGACAGCCAGAGCTACATAGAAAGGACCTGTCTCAAATAAACAAACAAGCAGATGCATAAACAATACTGTATCTTGTGTGCATAGTCCATATAAGATAAATAATACTTGGTTGCAGGGTGAGATGTAACTCACATAGATACGGTAGTTTGCATCACCTTGGAGAAGCCTACCAGTCTCTGCTCCAAGTGAGGTCGGTTGTACTCCACCATTCCTGGTCTTGTTCCCCTAGAGTTGGCTCAGGCTTCAAAGTCAGTCTGGATGACTCATTGATTGACTCCACCCTGCAAACCGTGGGTTGTTTGAGGGTTTCCTTTCCCTGGTCCAGCATGGAAATAGCTGCCAGGTGATGCTCTCTTGATTTAAGGGCAAAATTGACTTCAGATCCCCACATCCCTGGATCTGTGCTGTGGATGCCCAATAGACTCAGAGCTACTGGTTCAACATCTGTGTGTTTGAACAGCAGTAGTTAGTTTAATATATTAAGTACTGTTGAGTTTATAAGAGATGTGCCAGTCATTTACACGCTCACGAAATCCAAATGTAATCACTATCTAGCCAGATAGCTGCAATAGAAACAGAAACTAGGTCAGCCAAGCCCAGGCTTTCGTGCCCACATCTGTATGGATAGATGGTTATTGAATTAACCATCTAAAACATGGCAGTGTGCTTTAATGATCAAATCTCATGATTATCCACAGCACCAAACTGAAATATGTGTACAATGTATTTAGAGATAGATAATTTTCATGCCACTGTTACCCTCCTGTATGTCTATGTGACATTTTGCCTTGCTAGGCAAATTACTAAAGCCCTGGGTTACTTTTCTAGGAGGCCGTGGAGTTAACAGTAGGATGTATGTCAGAACACAGGAAGCAGCCCCATGCTGCTAACTTCCCCTCTTCTGAGGGCTCTGGAGTCATCTTCTTCCACAGAGTTTAGGTGGATGCCACCTGAAAGACCCAATGGAGTCACCACCAGCCATGTCACTCACAGGTGAGGGGTTTATGGTTGGAGATGCTTGTCATCCTGGGCTTGCAGGACCACATACTCCACTTTGCACAAGGATCAGAGGTGCATCCATGTTCTATGGAGCACTTGCCCGTGAGGACTGAGCTGGAATCTGTGAACTCTGACACATGCCCAAGGACCACTGTGCAACCTTTTGTTGTGGTCTTTTTGACAGCTGAGACCCTAAAGCCCTTGATTCTTATCTTTGTGACTCCTCCCTAAGCGGTGCTGCCTTTGATTCTCATTTTGTCCATTTTTTGTTTGTTTGCCTCTTTGCGTTTGTACAAATTTAGGGATCAAAACCAGGGCCTCATACGTGCTAGGCAAGTACTTCACCACTGAGTCCCCGACACAACCCTCCCATTCAACTACAATGCCTCTTCTCTCGGTTGGCTAATGGAATGTTTACAGGTTTTTTTCCTGGTAAGAATGTACAGAATTTATTGCATGGATCTCACCAATGTAAAGGAACTAAAAGCAGAAAAAGAGGAAATTACAAAGGAAACGATTGAGGAAAGACAGGGTGGAGTGGCATCTACGAGAGCAGACACAGGTGTGGCAGGCAGGTGGGTCTGCATGTGAAACCCACTCCAACAGCCACGTCCACACAATCACACGGGTGCAGCCCATCTCCTGCATGCCTCCCCACTGCTCTCCTATCTTGCTGTCTCTCCAGCAATCCCCACTGCTGTTTGGTCCTTGTAGCGAGCCCCTTCAGACCCTGCAGTGACCAACCACGAATCTGTAGGAGGAAAAAAACAGTGAAAGGAGAAGCTATGGCTGCACTTCTGGTAATGTAAATGGCATCCCCTAAAATGAGCAAGCCCAACTTCTCAGCCAACATTAGTGTGAAGAATAATATTTCGGATTCAAATTCACACGGATGTATAAAAACGACTGCCGTGAACTTGCATTTCACACGAAGCACTGTAGTGTAGAATCTAAGGTACCCATCCATTCTCCAGAAATAGTTTCCTGTCCATTACCAAACTCTAATTGCACGAGGAAGGGAAACCGGAAACCGGCGGCTCTTGAGGGAGCAGGACGTGGCTGCGCGCACGCTGTCGGGTCTGTAAACAAAGCTCCTGATTACAGTGCCTATCCCACCGCCAGGCCAGCAAAGGAAAATGGGGAACAGAATGCAGAAAGGCCGTCTCAATGAAAAATACTGTCAATTGAATTTGACAGCATTTGATGGCATTTGATTATTCTAGTCACAGCCAAACAATGATATAAAGAGGAATATGAAACAGAATGTGTTACTGCCTCGCAGACTCCAGCGCAATAAACCTTCCCCCAGCGTGACACAATCACTTCACCATCATAATTGTAGCCTGTTTGATACCTCTGAGTACAGCGGAAGGGCGCTGACTGACACAGATACATTTTGTTTTTTATTTAAAGTGAAATGAAAATGGCGCGCTGGGGCTCCAGATACAATCGTTATATTCACCTACCGAGGCATGAATCACTTGGCAGTTATTCCAGCTGAAGTTTAAATGTGCTCAGACAACAACAATATCAAATTTTTCTTAGATAGCTGCAGAAAAAAAAAATCAGAAATTTGTAAGGACAGAAATAGCATGTAGACACACAGTTCTTTTTCATCCTATGACTAGCGGGGGCCCCTTGCCTGGTGACAGCTCAAGCCGCTGTACTTCCGAGGAAGTTATACCGTACAATGCCTGCTCCATTGTTCACCCAGGAAATGCAGCCGGCTCAATCCAAGGACAAGGCTTGGCCTATGCAGATATTCTTATTAAATCCCTGGAGGCCAACATGCTGACTTCATTCTAAAAAAGCGTCTGCCAGTTCTCACTTGTCCCCCAAACTACTTTCCCCCCTTGGTGATCCTCTTTCATTGTTATAATATTGCTGCTACATATCAAGCTGTTAAAAAGAAAAAAGAAAGTGCTTCCCTTAATAAGGAGATAAGACGTTTATGACCCAGCAAAACAGACAGAATAGTCCATGTGGCACTTTTACTTTTCTCATCACTGGGACAAAATACCCAGCAGAAACGATTCAGAGGGGAACAGAACTATTTCAGCTCACATTTTCTTGGTGGGGAAGGCATGACATTGCTCAAGGTGGACCAAGTGGCTTCTAACCACAGCGGTGGGGACATAAGGTCACTTGTTCAGGTCTCAGTGCAACAGGAGGTGGAGATCTCAGGCAAGAACTGAGCCCAGCCACAGCCCTCAACCCTACCCCTAAGGCTGTACCTCTGTCAGCTATACCCCATATCCCAAAGATGCCCCAGCCTCCCCAAACAGCGCCCCCTGTTGGAAGTCAAGTGTCTAAACACCTGAGTCTGTGAGGTGTGTTCCACACTTGGATCATTGAAACCTGTTAGTGGCAGACTGTGCAGATGAATGCCCCTCCTTAGGTTTCCAGTTACATAGGCTGCTTTCTTGACGAGGTGCAAGTCATAATGGAGGTTTGGGTTAGTGTTGTGTAACCTATCTATTGTCAAGATATAAGCAAAGCCAGCTTGAATATTGGCATCTTCTTCAAAGAGAGACTCGATCTACCCACTTCATCAGGTCAACAGCCTTACAAATGGTCAAATTCTCACCACTTCCATGTATAAAAATCAGTTCTTAGGAACTGACAAAACACTTAGGAAAACTGCCTTCTCCCACTAGGAGCTTCCATGTAAACAGAGATGAAATTACACAGGGCTTATAGTCTCAAGACTCTTCTCTTTTAAATGAATAATAATATTTGAACTAGGTGCATTAGAAGTCAAAGGTGCATACAAAGTTGCTTTAGCACTGTGAAAGGGGGGGGGGGATGATGAACCGTCCTTCTGAAAGACTTTAAAGGATAAAATCTAAGTGAGTTTTGAAGGTGTGAATTGGTGTTTCCAAGAAGGAGACTAAAATGATTCTGTAGAATGTATATATTAGCTAACTGAGTTACTGAGGAAAGGGTGCCGTTAAATTGAAGACATTGTGTGGAAAAGTGGGTGCAGATATGGGCACTGAGTTAGATGATAAATAGCTAGATATGTATTCATGTATTATGTACATACCTCAGAATACGAAGTTCTTAAACTTTAATTCTTCATACTAATGCTCTTATTACTGTATGAGATATACTAAACACAAGGTAAGATGTGCAACATAATTCGAGATGCACAAATTTTCATCAGAAAATTTAGAGATGTATTACTTGTCATTGCTGTGAAGAGAAAAACTTAACAACCGAAAGCTGTTTATGTGTACACACACAAACTGTAGTAGAGAGATCTTAACTGCTGGCAGTGCGGGCATTCAGGTGTCGATAGAATAAGAAAATGTCCCCACAGTGAAGGCCAGAGGTGAAGCAGCTGTCGTGTTTGGCTAGAGTCTAAACTACTTATGAAAGAAACTTAGATCATCTGAATGTCCGACTTTTTAATGGAATATAGTAAAGGCCAAATGGTGACTTTGCTGAGTCCAGATGCACTCGACCATTTCTCTGTCTAGGATTTTCCTGTTTCCCTCTTTCTGTAGACATCATCCTTTCTGGAGCAATCAGGGTGTAATCAGAAAGCCCGCTTACCTTTCACAGAGGGATTAATGTCAATAGCCGTGTAGGACAAATGTGTTAATTGGGTGACAGAAAAGATGAGACAAAAACTCCAGGAAGCACGGAAGTGGCAGCTTCACAAAAGCCGGTGGCATCCTAAGGGTGGAGGGAACAAAGGAAGTGGACAGAATTACTAAAACAGAGAAGGCCAGACGTAGAACTCTGGGCAACTGGGTTTCTGAATTCCTAGGACGATGTTTCTGGCTCTTCAGGGAGGAAACAGTAAATCTAACCGTGTTCTCACATTCGACAAACTGTATAGTGGAAATGTCTTCTCCTCTCAGGAGAGGCATTCATTCTGGCACGGTGCTCACTAAAGCTACTAAAGGAAAGAAGTAAGAGAGTCAGTCCCCCCTTCTTCATGACTTCCTGGTTACCCTCTGGTGCCCATTGTCAACAGAACCCAGCATCAAACTCCTTGATAAAGCAGCAATGGAGATCTCAGTGTCTAGGCTGTGTAATAACTGTATTTAAAATGTTTAGAGGAGGCCATTTTATACACACAATGAGAAGAAGCGACTGATTAAAAAAAATCTTCTTCTCCCAGATTTATATTTATCTTTATTCTCCACATAGTGTTAGGCAGCATTGAGTGACCTATCTTTGAAATAGAATTGCCCAAATAAGCTGTAAGAAAAGAAGAGTGGCATAGCTGTGCAGAGAGAGCTGAGCGTGTCACCTGTAGACACATGCTCTCCTGGAGGAGCAGGACTACCCCGTCAACTGTTGACACCTCGTAATTAGTGGGGAAAAACATGTTTCCCTCAACCTCTTCTCTGGGTGTGTTCAGACCCAAAGAGAGCCTGACTTTTAATGCCACCCTTGGGATGCAACCTATTCATCTGTAATATTAATTTATTAAATAATCAATAGTAAGAAATATGTCACCCGGTTGAATCCTTTCATCGTTTTGGTGAATAAACTTGAAGTTACTATCATATTGCATCTCTGAAATAGTGAAGATATTAAAATTCCCCTTCAGACAATGGGGATTTTTTTTAATGTCAGTTTTATGAAAACCATGGCTGCATCTCAATTTGGTAATTCATGAGATGTTTAATAAAAATTAATTGAATTGTCATAGCAGATCTGAAGCAAGACAAAATAGAAACGGTGGTTTTCCCATCAGAGTTTGATAGGATTGTGTTGTAATAAGAGCGGCGGGGCTGTGTCCCCGGCCGCCCGCACGGCTAGCTTTATACCCGAAATAATTACACGGAAACTGTATTCTTTTAAACACTGCCTGGCCCATTTGTTCCAGCCTCTTATTGGCTAGCTCTTACATATTGATCTAACCCATTTCTAATAATCTGTGTAGCCCACGAGCTGGCTTACCAAGGACGATCTTAACCTGCATCTGGCTGGAGTGGGAGAATCATGGAGACTCCTGACTCGGCTTCTTTCTCCCAGAATTCTGTTCTGTCTTATTTAACCAATGAAATCAACACAAAACAGAAGACTCTCCCCCATCAGGATTGCATCATGTCCCTAGCAGACACAGTTTCTGGATGCTGACTGGAGTCCTTGGCCATGAGCCCTGGGATTCTCATAGAGCCCATCCCTCTCCATGATACATCCAGTACCCGATACATGCAGCAGACACCAGGGCCAAACTTCACATACCTGCACGGAGTGCAGAATGTGGCCCATGCATGGGAGCAGACCCGTGAGGTCAACCTATACCTCCATGGCCTGTCATTGCTCAGCCTTACACCACAGCAGCTGATGAGCTGGAGAAGCACCAGATTCCCAGAGCCAAAGATTTTCCATAACCCCGTTTCTACCTTGTGAAAGATGCTGTCGTTTGCTTTGTCTTAATCACCCTTCGAGTTTTGATGGGGCCGGTTAATCTGATATGGCAGCATGTGTGTTCCCCAGTGTCTGAAGAGGGTGTTAATTAAAGACTTCTAACAGCCCGGAAAATATTGATTTATTCAACACTCTCTTCTCCACCAGAGACTGAGCTAGAAGATAAGAGCCCCGCTCTCCACCTCCTTCTTCCTCAGCCTACCTCTCTACCCCAACAAGACAGAGAACGTGATAAAGATGAGGTCAAAAGGCAGAAAAATATCATGAAATTATATGCCTTTTGGCCACTTATTTGAAAAGTAAATGCTTGACCCCTTCATGGACTCGAACACTGGAATATGGAGATGTAAAAGGCACAGCTCCCTTCCTGTCAGATGCGTGTTATGATTTTACACCTGGATGAGGAGAATCTGTTCCCAACTCAGCATCAGATATTAAGACCATCTTAACAGCTGACAGTTCCCTTCCTCTTGCTTCCGTGTTGAAGGTTTTCTACATTCAGCTGCCGAAAGAAAATGTAGAGATCTGAGTTCTGATAGCAACACAATCTCACCCATAAGAGGACTGGGTAATCCTGTTCTCTGGCAGTGAGAAGAATATTTTGAGACTATTCTGGACTGTGATAGGCTTTAGGAAACAGCAAAAAGGAAGTCGTCCTCTGCCCTTTGCCATTTAAAAGCCTCCAACTCAAATTCCTGATCCTGCATCTACCATGTGGCTTTCATCCATTAGCGCCCAGTTCGGTTTCATAGATTCAGCTCTGCTCCTGCGGATCCAGTGCGCTCACTCATCTCTGTTCCTGCTCCTGAGTCAAAGACAGTGTTTTTGTGTGGCTCTTGATGTGTGATAACAAGTGTATAAAAAATAATAAGGAGAATGTTCCTTGCTTCGAGGGTTACAGTGTAATTAATAGAAAGTTTAAATGGAGAGAAAATAAGTGGCCTAACGAGAAACATAGAAATGCTGTCTAACTGCCCTGCAGGCAAATACAGGTGCATCATCTTAGGCACACCTTGGGAAGAATTGTGGGTTCTCTGTCCCACAGTATGCCAGCCTGTGCTTCTAAACCGCACGAACCACCTGCGTAAAAGAGTCAGAGTTTGCCCTGGCAGGACAGCCCAGAAAGCAGGCATTTTTAAACGGCGCAGCTTTTTTCCTGCTACGGCCGAGAACCGAAAAGCATGCTTTCAGCTTTTCGTCGACACTGTTTAAGTGTTTCGTGGCAGGACCTCATCTTAATGAGCTGCAGGGTTTTGCAGCTGAAGCTGAGTCAGGAAGCCTCTCTTAGATGAGGCGCTTGCTTGCCTCTAGCAAGCAGAGTAGAACCGAGAAATTGCTGCTACCAAGAAACCAGGCACAATGCTTTCATTTTGTTCTAGAATTACTTCCCAAGCTGTCTCAGGCTTTCTGTGGACTCAGTTACCCACATGTCTGGGCGCCATTTGTAGAACGTAGGTGGGAGGAAGAGGAAGTGAGCTCAGAGACTCGACAGCTCTCCTCGAGGGCAGACGCCTCAGAGAGACACGAGATGCTCCACTCTTGTGGGCAGAGGTGAGAGCTCTGCTCTCTGAGGCACACGCGATGAAGCTCCGACCCAGGATGGACGTAGGCTAGAATCTTCCCGGTAAGCGCACCTTGGGGTGCTACACACAGATGATTAGAAATGGGCTAGTCCAGGTGCGAGAGTTAGCCTAGAAGAGAATGGGCCAAGCAGTATTTAAAAGAATACAGTGTCCGTGTAATTATTTTGGGTAAAGCTAGCCGGAGGCGGCCGGGGTGCGGCCGGGGTTCTGGGGATGCAGCCCCGCCGCACCTATTACTACACCTGGGTGGTTCTAGGTCTTGTCACCTTGACAATATTAACCATCACGGTAATGTGTTGCCTAATTTTTTACATATATTTTGTATTTGCATATTTCCTATGACCTGTATGGACTTTTAAAAACCATACACACACATACACAATGTCAACTACATTAAGAAAATGTAGCCAATTCCCAATAAGGAAAAATTATCTGAAAGAAGATGCTCATTTTGATAAACTAGGTGATAAGGGACCAACCCTAACCACCAGTCTCTTCCTCTGTCTCCAAAGCTATTGTCACATGCCTGGGGGTCACACTCTCTGCTGGTTCTCTTGCAGACATCCTGCTGATGCTGAGGAGGAGTCTCTACTTTTTGTCTGGTCCGAAGGAGCTCTTGAGTTCACTGATGATGCAGACACTCTGCAGCCTTCTGCTCTGTGTGATTACCGAATCAGAGCCTGGAACCCTGAGGGTGTGGTGGACAGCCTGTGGTCATCAGTACAAACCACGGAGCCCCCAATGAAGGTCTCTCAGCACCATGGGCTCAAGTCACCAGTGCTCATTCGGTCCTGCTAAACTGGACAGAGCCTGAGGTCTCCAATGGCATTATCTTCCGGTACCATGTCATCTACCAAGAAAGACCAGAGGAGGCAGCACCTAGCAACTCTGACATGCCTGCTTTCACAGTGATGGTAAGTAAGAATTTAGAATAAATAAACAGCCCTTGGGTTATCTGGTTAACAAATTAAAATTCGTTTCCTTATCTGTTTGCCATGTTCCTCACTTGGAGCATAAATATATGAAATTTTCATGTTTGAAAAACAATATGGTTCTAGGGATAAGATAATAAATTGAGTATGAGCAGCATTTGGGGACCAGTTGGCAGGACCAGAACTTATTTGCATTACTACAAGCAAATAAATGAGTCTCTTTGCCTGATTACCACCTTACAGACCCACTAAATGGAAATAATTCAGTATTTCCCTCAATAAAGCATAGGAATAATGTCAAGATGAGAACATGCAATTGTCTAGTTTGTCAAAGAACTAATCTTAAATATACATGTCTGTAGGTTTATATGCATACAGAGAAGAAGGCCATAATATTCCATGCTCTAAAAAAGACACATGTATTCTAACAGGGAATTAATTATTCTTTTCTGAACTGTTCCCCTGATGGATAAAATAATTTCATTACCTCACCTAGTATTTCCTGTGAGTTTTCTTTGTACCCAGAATTTCCTTGTGTTCTATGAGAGATGCAGAAATGTGGTGGCTTTTGCCTTAGAAACATTTGTATAATATTGTAGAAATGAGAATTCTAGGTTAAAAAATAGGAAAACCTATAGTACCCACAGTACAAGAATTTGGATCCCAAACCCCGACACATGCCAGTCATGAGTCACAGTGCAAGAAGAGGTATCATCCAGAAAGCATTGCACAGGAAACGCCCTGGAAATTAACAGGAAGTCCTCAGGCTGGAGAGCCTGTATGGAAAAGATGAAATGTTAGGGTCTTGGGAGGAAATTCATGGTTTTCAAAACATGCCAAAACTTCATTAAATGTGAATGACCCTTACAGATAAGATGAGCAGGGTAGAATTGAATGTTACTTTAAAAGCTAAAGGCACGTGCCTGTGATTCAAGCTCATGGCTTGTATATATATATATATATATATATATACAAGCCAAGGAGTTCATTTTTATCAAGATGGATGAATAACACCTGGTCAGTATATCAAAATGTAATTCCAAAAGAATCTCTACAAGTGAATGCTGGAGTTTTAATTTTTCCGCTGTGCTCATGTTTAGTTTTTTACATGAGTCAACCATAAGCAGCATTTGAGAGAAAGCATTAATGTGAAAGTCTGTGTCTTATTTCAGAATTGATATTTTGTTTTCCTGTTTGACATTCTGTAACCAGAGACTTTCCTTTCATTCCCAGCCACCCAGACCTGAATAATCACACAGAAACTATATTAATTATAGCACTGTTATATTCCTAACTAGCTCTTACATCGTAAATTAACCCATTTCTATCAATCTGTGTATTGCCATGAGACTGTGGCCTACTGGTGTGGTTCCTAAGGTTCAGGCGTGTCCTTCTCTTTCGGCAGCTACATGGCATCTCTCTAATTCTTCCTACTCTTTCTATATCTCTGTTCTGATTTTCAACCTGGCTTTACTCTGCTAAGCTATTGGCCCAAACAGCTTGCTTTATTTATTAACCAATAAAAGCAACACGTGTACAGAAGGACATCCCACATCAACATCCTTTTCCTATCAGTGTCTCTTCCATTTCATTTCTGGATACTTTTTCATAAGCATTATGAGCCATGGTATGCATAGTAATGATCCATTTTAGCTAATAATCCGATTGGTAGGGAAACCTGCTATATTTAAACTGTATCCTTAGAACTTAGATTCTAATTGTTCTTTCACCTGTAAAGTAATTTTGGTTAAAATATTGATAAATATGTGTTCATCAAAGGCACCAGTAACAATGACCAAACCTTAGTTCTTTCAAAATATAACTTACAAGAATATATGACTAATTATATATTCTGCCCAGTTCTATTGGAATTCATTGGGAGGATACCCTATGGGTCATTCATTGCTTTGCTGGTTTTGTTATCAAACACATGATTTGGGGTTCTGATGGATGTGAAAACTCTGTTCTTTATTCATTTTATTTATAAAAATTTAACCTGTTCCTAGAAGAGAAGCCACAGCCACCCTGTGGCCTCAGGCTGTGAGCTGCACAGGATGGGGGTGGAAGACTTAATACATGGAGCTTCCTAACATTGTCTTCAACGCTCCCATTCTAAAAGACCCATCATGCACACCTTTTCTATTTTTCTAAGACTTACTATTCCTTATGATTCCAAAGAGACTAGCCAGAATAACCAAGAAATTATAAAACTCCTACAACGTATTTTTGAGTGCTTGCATTCATCCCACGTGACCTTCCAGCATTCTGGATCGTTGACTCTGGAGCAGAACTCCTCAGAGATTTGGTTGGATTCACCCATAAAATTCCATCTGAAGTTTTCAAGCCATAAGGGCAGGATTCAGACATTCTGGTCCACCAGGCTGAATCCCTAGGGCACAAGTCACTGTGACCTCACATAGATGGATACTTTGAAAGAGATCATCAGACAAATAGACCATGGTCTATGAATCTTATCCACTCATATATTCCCAACGTAGAGGCTACATTTAACCTTTAAAAAAAAAAGACTAAAAGTAGGAAGTTGTACCATATATGCAATGTTCTCTCCTGCCCTCCACAGAGAGGAGTGTCCTTTACCCTCACTGTCCTCGTTTGCTTTCGGTTGCTGAGATTAACACTGTGACCAGAGGTTACATGTAGAGGGAATGGCTTGTTTGGCTTACACATCCCTAACATGGCCCATCATGATGGGATGTCAGGGCACCAACTCAAGGCAGGAACTGAAGCAGAGACCACAGAGGAGCGCTACTTATCAGCTTGTTCTCCGTGACTTGCTCAGCTTGTAATTTTCTACTACAACCCAGTGCCAATTTGTTTGCTGCTCAGGAGTGGTACCCCCCTTACACAGAAGAAAATGATGGAATGGACAGACTTACTTAGAGGGCATTCTGATGGAGGCATTTCCTCCATCGCCTCTTCCCAGATTACCCTGTGTTGTGTCAAGTTGGAAAAAGAAAATAAACTAAACATCACACTATCCATATAGCTTCTTCTATAATTTAGGCTTATTTTTGTTTTCTGAACAACATGACTTCCTTCTATTGCTGAAAAAACAAATCTTTAGGGTCAAGCACATTCAATCAAACTGGACGAATAGTCATTGAGCTCTGTGTTATCCGTACTCACTGTGGGGTCTACTATGAGACTGAGCCCAGCAGTGGTTGGGTAGGAAGGTGGGTGGTCAACTGGGAGGCACAAGTTACTAGTTGGGCACTAAGGTTTCTAAGCCCCTCACTCCTGTGTGTCTTCAATCTGGGCGTACATAAAGGACTCCCTTTTAAATCTTGCTGCAAGTCCCCTACTCCTCTTGAATCTTACTCTCGCTAAGATCTCCCCAGCAAAGGGGTGCTGGTTAATATAAATGAAGCTCTTAATGTAAACACACAATTTCAGAAAAACAAATCAACCCAGACTTGTGAAAGACGTCCCTAACATCACTCATTTAATCCCTTGATTATTGGGGTCCCATGTCTACTCAAGGGACCATCAAAATATCACCCATGGTGTCAACAGATCCCTAGCTTGCCTGCGTCCCCCCAGAGGTGTCTAGAAGCAGGTGGAGGTTGCTGGGAGAGCCACATGAAGCAGGTGCAGTGCAGCCATGAATCCTGTGGAGGTGGCAGTGGATGGAGAACAGGCAGCAGGGGCCCTCCATAGGGGTGAAGAGTGGATGTGTTGGCAGGAGCAGCAGCAGCAGCAGAGGCAGCAGGAGAGGAGAAAGGGGGAGCGTGTGGCTTTTAATGCATCACTAATTTCTCTCTCAACATCATGAAAAGCCATCTCTGAGTCCAAGGAGGTCTTTCTGAATTGAAAAGACCAAAATTCTTAGGTTGTCTTCAGAACTTAGTAGCCTTGCCTACTGAAAACAAGCTTCAGTTACAAGTCCTTCAACTCCCTTCCCCCATTAGCTCCGTGATGGATGGAGCAATGTCAGGAGAGAGGCTGAATTTAGCCTCGCTTGGCATGTGAGAGTTCCATGGTGCTACTTGCGGAAACACTCCTGGCGAGGCTGGCGAGGCTGCCACCACCACTCAGGTCTGTTTGCTCCTGCTCACTGGCACCTGCCATCACGTTGGCACCTGCCATCGTTCTGGCAGAAATAACTTGGGATTTAAAGGCAAAGGTGTTTTGCCTGCTAGTTAGTGCTATGAGAACATCCCTGCTTGCCCTACAGGATCATGAAACACCAAGCCCAAAACATGCCTTTGGCCACTAGCCTGAAAGATAGATGGTATCTCACTCCATATGTAGAGTCAGGCATAAGGAGCTGATGGACTGAGCAAATGATTTGGGTCACTAAGAGCTGGCTTCTCATCTGGGCATAAAATCCAAAATTACAACAGTAGTCTCTACATTCTGGTTGCCAAACTCCCTTTCCCAATGTCAAGGAGGAGGCATTTAAAACTTCCTCGTGTGCTTGGCCCGGATCTCTTTACCATTAAATAGATTTGTAGCCAAAACACATTATGAGGTACTTCATAATTGCCCTATTATGGAAGGTTTGTGAGTAAATTGATGAACTCATTCTAATCCCATTTTCGTTTTGGCTTATTATAACGTAAGATTTTGCTTCTTACGTATGATCTTAAGTTGGTTGTAGCTGTGACAGTGTGATGGTTCTCAGCCTTTCTTCTGCAGACCCATTCAGAGGGTGGCAGGAAGGCTCTGTAAGATGTGGCATTCTAGAAGGATCTCGTTCTAGCATGATTAAACAATGGTACAGTTTAAAAAAAAAAATGGCAGCTCCACCAAAACTCCCTTGCATGTTTGTCTTATAGACAAATTTTTCACATTTTATAAGTTAATAAGGTTATTCTTTCTAGTATATGAAATGTCTTAGGGTTTCTATTGCTGTGAAGAGACACCATGACAACTCCTACAAAGGGAAACTTTCAATCAGGGTAACTTACGATTTCAAGGTGTAGTTTATTATCATCATGGCGGGTGGCATGCAGGCAGACAGGGTGCTGGAGAGGAGCTGAGAGTGCTACATCTTGATCAGTGGGGAGCAGGAGTCTGTATCCACAGTGGGTGTAGCGTAGCTTGAGCGAATGAGACCTCAAAGCCCTCCTGCACAGTGACATTCTTCCTCCAACAAGGCCACACCTCCCAATAGTGCTCCTCCTTATGGGCCAAGCCTTCACACTCACAGGTCTATGGGGGCCATTCCTATTCAAACCACCACGTGAAAGATTCAGAATGTGGGTGGGGTGGTGTTACACAGTACAGTGAATGCTTGCTGTAAGGATGTGTTTGATGTGATGCTGCCTCTTCATTTGCTAGCCTTGTATGATCTCCCTTCAACTACTTCTCTGAGAAAACGTTTTCTCCTTGTACTTTATTCTGACCAGCTCCACTAAGCTCCCTTATCTACCCATCAATAACACCAAAGGTGGATCCCATGGATTGCCCTTGAGTTATTCTTCACTGACATGCACCCAACCATATAATCTAAATCTGCTGACCTGTGCTTAGGGGTCTACAGGGAAGAGGAGACAGCATGGTCACATGCCTTTTCCTTCCTTAGTTTCCTGTTCTCTTACTGACTTCCTCAGAATAATGGGAAAGTGGGGAGGAGAGGAAAGGAGAGAGGGAGTAAGGGAAGGAGAGGAAGAGAAGAGGAAGATGAGTTATGTAAGAACGAGCAGAGCCTTGCCGATAACAATGTTCTCACCTATCCTCCATCACCACCACAGTACAGATGCCTCATGGGATTTTCCCCTGTGGGTTATGTACAGGACCCCATGAAGACTCCCGTGCCCCATATTCCGCTGATGGGGGCAGGCCAGGCGATCTGACTGGATGTTTGCTATTGTGTTTGCGTTCCTTTCCATCACTGCCCTAGCGGTCAACCCCATGGCTTCTCTTCTATCCCTGCTGCCACCCCAGCTAACTTCCTAACCCGTCACATTGGGATTATTTTCTTAGCACCCATGAGACCTACAGAGCCCTTGTCCTACCAAATGATGAAAGTGTTTCTTGTCCACAGTGATCGTCCTTATTGAATGTCTGTCTGTGAGCAACTCTCTGAGGAAAGACCCAGCCAAACCTCAACTTCAGAGGTCATTGAATAAGAAGCCCTTGTCAGCATCTGTGTTGGGCCATGATCATCAAATCCTAGAATTGCATCAAGACCCTCCAAGGAGCCTTCTCCATCCTTGTGGCTAGATCCAAAATACCCTGAGTCTCTTTTGTAGTGGGAAACCCCATGTCAAGAGTAGACATCTATCACTCCTTTCCTGGAATTCTCGATTCCTCCAAGTGACTCTGAGATATTTATTCCTCATATGCCTTCACAGAGTTGGAAAAACCACTATAGGGAGAAAAAAAATAACCAGTGATCTCATTTATCAGCTGAATTCCCCTCTTGGACTGGCTTTTCATGAGCTCACACATGCTTTCAACCAAAAAGAAATGATTTATTTTGTGTTTATGTAAGTGCATTTCATAGTGTGTGTATAGAGGTCAGAGGTCAACTTGGAGGAATCAGATCTCTCCTTCCACCACGTGGACCAAGGTTCTAGCTCAGGTTCCCGAGCTTGGGAAAAAAACACCCTTAGCCGTTACACCAGCCCAAGCTTAGACATTCTTTTGCATGGCTTATCTTACATAGGAAGATGAGGCATGAAGACCAAGGGCTGATTCTTTAAGATTTGTATTTAGTCACTGCCTCTTGTTTAACTTGCTCTGTCATCCAGGCTGGCCTGGAACAAGTGCTCCTCCAGCCTCAGCCTTGCAGTGCTGGAACTTACAGGCACCAATCAGCACAGCCAGCTCTAGTCACTTAGCTTTCTCAACTTCACCCATGAGGCCCCGCATCAGCTAAGTTCCGCTTCGCATCCTCCCCCTGGCTGCTAAGCCAGGTCATCTTGAGGCTTCCCTCTTCCTTGCTGCCATATGCAACTCTCCCGAAATCCTCTAGAGTCAACTTCCACACTGTGTGCTGATTCCTTCTTGAATCCCATAAGCTCTCCACCCTCATCCTCTCTTCCTCCAAGGGTGGCCTCACCCTGACACATCATCCTTTATACTCTCAGTCTAAACTAGATTATTATGTACCTCATAGGCTTATTGCATTAACTAATGCATTACAGCGTTTAATACGCAAAGCGCTGTGATTGGCCATAGAGCAAACTGAAACGTTAGATGTCCTGCAATGCGCAGGGCTGAGATAAATTGGCAAATGTAGATAGAGCTGTGGTTCGTATAAAACAGCTAAACTAATTGGCCATAAGTGTAAAAATGTGTTTTACGTTTGCTCCCAATCCTGCAACAAAATTCTCAGTTTACAACTTCCAGGTCATTCCCTAAATACTAGGTTTGGTTTAGTCTCTTTTGTAAATTGCTAAGCAAGAATCTGTTCTCTGCAGCTCCCTGAAGTGGGGGTTTGTCGTCCCTGCCACAGTAGCAGCTCAAGCCTGCCCTAAGAGCTCTGCTCTTCCCAGACCCTGTTTACCCCCCACACTGTGACGCTCTAAGGGTCCTATGCCACTCTAAGGGCCTTTGCTTCCTTAGATCTCATCCCGTAAGAACAGGATCTAGCCCTCATCCCACCCCACCCCCCACTTACTCCCCAGATAACACAAATTGGCGTCACCCTTGCCAAATAGCAGGCTCTCTATACCTGGGGACAGTTGGTGGAGCCACTCAGAGGCCTTTGAGGCGAGTGTGGTGCTTCTTTCTGAACCTCACCCCAACACCCAAGGAACCTCAAGAAGCCTTGCACACAACCTGCGAAAAAGTACTGTGAAGGCAGAGATGGGCCCACACTATAAACTCAGAATATATGCCAGTTAGCAGAGACAGCAAGCTGTAAATGACAGTGAAGGGCAGAAGTTAATTGAACTACTCTACTCTCGTCACCAGCGGAAAGTGGCCACTACCTGAGACAAGATGGCTGCCCCTGAAGGACCCCATTACAGCCCCGCAGTCACCTCCTGGGCTCTGCAAGGGCTGATGGGTGAGGGGGATATCATACACAGATGACCAATTCTTTATGGTTCACAGCCGATCAAAGCGAAAGTCAGCAGCTGTTCAGGACAAGTGACCACTGTAACGGCTGTAATATAACCCGCTAAATAGAGAGGGAATTGCAGCAGAGGCAGAGGTTAGCCGTGATTATCGGCAGGTGAGTGCTTTATTGAAGTTGAAAGACCATTAACATTGATAGAGTAATTATTTCAACTTGAAAGTAATTACCTTGATGGGTGATAACTTCTCTAGTGTTCCTGGATTTGATTGGGCCAAACAATTGTGAACTCCTAAAGCCTAGAAAAATATTACAACAATACTGTGATTTCTAAATTACCAGAGCTACTGCTGGAATATTCTAATCATGCTGAACAGCGAAAGGATTTCGACTAACACAAGCTGCCGACCTCTCCTGGAAGGAGAGACGATTCCTTTTTAATCCAAATGCAATGACCCACACCCACCACCTGCAAGTACTCTGTGATAGGCTTGCAAATGAATCTTTTTATCTCCTTATCATTTTGTAAGGTGAAACACCTTGGGAAAGTCTTCCTAGGCTAGTACAAAGCCTAGGCTGCTAGCCTCCTTGATCCAGTCTATGGGTTGAGAGAAGAGCGGAGAAAATATTTTCTATCTGTGTCTTAGAGGATTTGGGTTTGCATAAATTAATTATCCTGATAATGACACTGTGTTGACTGAAAATTCTAGAAGCCAGGAGATGTGGATCAGACGCTTCAGATGTCGTTACAGTTTCCCCTTTTCCGGGGTTTTCTGTCTTGGCGCTATTGAAGCCGCTATGAGTTTGTTCTAACTGGACTGCTTTGTATTTATGTAATACCAGACATCAGCAAACAAAATGAAAGTTGAAAATCTGGGCAACGGCGTCTTTGAAATCTCATGAATATATGAAAATTACATGCTATTTGCAATGGAGGGCAGAAACACATCAGATCTAATTTGATGATCATGACCAAGAAACATTGCGGGTCTCATCCATTAATTAGCTCTTTGTGGCATTTCTGCTGAGAATCTGCACACAGAAGCCATAATGGATACAAAGGGTGAGTCTATTCTCCCAGACTGCTGGAGAAGAATAAAAGACAAAAAAACACTGTGATAAGCAATTCCTTGCTTATAAATGCCTAAAAGAACCAAGGAGGACTTTAAGTCACACCTCTGATTCCAACCTCCCCTGCAGCACACAGCCATGCCACAAGTCCACCAGCCACAGAGAGGACAAGCAGGGGCATCGTGATGTGAAGCCCCACTGTCATCAAAGATGGATGGTATCTCACCTTCAATCCCTCGGTGATTCCTGAGGCCTGTCTGTCACCTTGGCAGGATTTGGTCAGACGATTGGCCAGTGGATGACTATCTTTTGGCAGTGTTTCCTGGGATTTTTTTTTCTAATTAGTACCTGAGGATCTCTCAGGGATGGAGCAGGTTTCCACTTGTTGTCTGAGAGCCGATAAGAATGTTTTAACCAAGCAGATAATGGCTTTCCTCCGTCTCCCTAAGTTGTTCCGAGTCCTTTTCCCCTACCAGAGTCACTAAGGGTCCTTTGAAAACAGAATGAAGGCACAGTGACCGAGCAGAGAGAGTTCTAAGAACTGACCAGAATCTAGCAAAAGACAACAGAAGGGTCGGTGAAACCATTCCACTTGGGGGAGTGATAGAATTTAAAGATTAAATTGTAAATGTTACCACTAAACCAACCAGAGTCATGAGGTCTGAGGACATGATATCACATCTATGGTAGCGTGTCCTATACAGCCAGGCTAGAGTATGTGAAGAAACCCCACGAGCGCTCTGAATGTAAAAGGAGTATAATAACTCATTTTTAAACATTTTATGTGATACTTGGATTATTAAATATTCACATTACCAAATCAGAGAATTTTAATCCATTCTAAGGGGAACATTGTCTAACCCTAAAAGATAATGGTCTAGACTAGATAGTAAAATGACAGTGTATTTTTAACAGATGTAAATGTTACCTTTCGACAAGACACAAGTAATGAGTTTTATCATATAAGTTCCTATTGGGTGATTATGACCCAGAGTTTTATTTTTGTTGAAGCAATTACTAAAGTCATGGCTGGATACCTATGCCCATTAGTGGATGATTCTGTGGTTCTTTTTTTATGATATTATTGATCTCTTGCTGAGCTGAGATTCAGGTTTTATGCCAGATAGCTTGATTAATGGGTTGGTTTCTATAAGTGGACTGAATGGGGCTGGAAAGCAGGGGCAGCCGGCTCTGCCAACCCCAAATCCGTCAAGACGCATAGCTCATTATGAAACAGTTATCAAGGATACATGAAAAATTAATTGGACTCAGTTTGATTCTGAAAAGAATCGGCTTTCTCCTCGGCAGCCCCCCACCCCTTCCAGATGTTCTGTGCCAGCCCCTGGAGGAACAGCAAAGGGAGATGTATTAATACCTTGTATTGATTAGATCAAGACCCCTGACAGTTATTTGTAGAGATACCATCTGGCCGCTGCTCGAATTCCTTCACCAAAAACAGGACGTGACATGTTATTAATCTCAACCCTCTAAGTATAGACAGTTGCCTTTTCTGTTAAAGCGTATTTTACCATTCCGTGGGAGATGGAGGCGGACCTGAAGGGTGCAGAAATTAAGGTTATTACACAAATTGAGCCATATGGTCCAAATATTTCAGCAAGAAAATTGCCAGGCAATAAAAATTGCTCCTGCCTTCCTAATGGTGTAAATTACAGTTTAACCATGGCTCTAATGATGTCCTTCTGCCGCGCTTAACTACTGTTACATGAAGGACATTGTTTTAAAAATATAAAAAACAAGTAAATGCCGGCAGCGTGTTTTACAATCTGTTAGTGTGTCATTAAGAACACTGTCAGAAATACATAAACATAACAGCAGCCAAAGCAGCATACAAAGAACCCGATCAGAAAGATGGAGTATGTCGAAAACTCCTCCTGTAAAGTCAAGTGCGCAGAACCTCCTGGAAGTTTTTCAGAAGAGTCCTATCTTGTGCTTTCTTCTAATTCCTTTATTTCACCCATCAGCAAAAGTAAGCTCCGAAGCTCACTGTGAGTGTGTGAACTGACTTAAGTGTCATATCCTGCACCCTTCTACCCTCCCCACATAGATGGGAGATGAGGAGCAGAGCAGAGGTGTGACCAGCTCCCAGCCAAGGATGCCTGCTGCCCTTGCAAAGTTCATCCGTGGTCGGCCAGGAGGTACAGGACTCTGCGCCCCTCCTCATCAGGATTGGGATCCCTACAATTCTCGAGAAAGCAACCCTGTTCCTTTGGACACAGTAGTTAAATGCAGTCTATTCTTGTGCCCTGAACTATCCCAGTAAAGATCCTGATTAAGACTTGAATTCTTCTAATATTTTCAGGTTAATTAGACCAAAAGAAAAAAATTCCTGAAACGTAAGACCGTCCCACATCGCTCATGTCAGTGTACATTCCCCGCCACTCCTTTGGTTGTCACAGATGCGGTGAACACGTTCTGTTAGGTTAAACTTCCGGAGAAAAACTCCGTGCGGGCAAATGCACGGAGAACGCGGCAGGAAAGCTTTTAATTCCTGTTTTCGTTAAGTGCTTCCCGGTTTTTCTCTTCCATGTCCCCAAAGGGAAAGTTTTGGTGCTTAATTTACCCTTAAATGGAATAATGAAAGGAAAGAAAAGGGAGAAAAGGGAAAAGGAAAAACGGCCAGAAAACAAAGCTGCTATATTTGCATACAATATTAATATTCATGAGGAGTCTTAAGTAACTGCCTCCTCATGGTGTCAAGGGCAGAGAGAGTGATTGGAAGCACTTTATGTCTGGAATGTTCTTTATCCAGGTAGGCTGATGGCTGCCTACTGTATTTGTTTAAAGTTTTTGCTTCTTCGTGTGTGTGTGTGTGTGTGTGTGTGTGTGTGTGTGTGTGTGTGTTGCTTTCTTTGTATATATGCATGAGTTTGTATATATACGGCTATATACATGGATGTACATGGAAGTGTGAACATGTGTGAACATATACATGGCCGATGTAGATGTTGGAGGTCTTTGTCTATTGCTCCCACCTGGCTGACCTGAAACGCAGAGATCTGCCTGCCTCTGCCTAGAACCTGCCCTCTGCCAGTCTCTTGGCAGCTGGAGCTCACTGATGACTAGTCTGGCTGTCTGTGAGCACTGGCATTGCAGATGCCCGAGGCTGCACCCCACCCAGCTTTCCTGGGGGTGCTGGTAAGCCCCTGCAGGTCCTCAGGCTTCTGTGGCAGGCACTTTCACAAACTGAGCCTGCTGCCAGGCCCACGCTTCCTCTTTCTCTTAAACCCCCAGCCTCTTCTATTGATGTGTTTTCTTTTTTCCACCCTGTTTACTGTTTGTCTCCCCAACCTGAGTGTGAGCCTGCGCTCTGGGGACTGGTCCTCCAGACCTTTGTCTCCAGGGCCGAGAAACAACGTCAGTTTCACAAAGACCTTTGTTAATGAATCATGAATTGATGAATGGCTGAAATCCAATAAACCAGAAGTGGCTTGTCTATTGCCACACCCAAGCTACTATTATAATCTAGAGGTTTTTAAAAAATTGCTCAGTAATGTTATATTTTTATCCTAAAAGGAGATCTGTATGTTCGCAGCTAAATCATCTTTATATTCCAATTTCCACCTGTAAGCCAAGAACTGCCTTTATAAGCCATACAGGCACTTCACAAAATCCCAGTTCCTCATCCCCACCGTCACCATGGAGCTTTAGAATCTATCTGCTCTTAGTGAGGAAACAGAATCTCAGAAAAATTAAGTAAGATGGGTAAGGCCATGTAGCCTACTGCAGGTGATAACTCGGTGGCGGCTATCTCTGATTTGTTTGGGGTTTTTTGTTTGTTTGTTTGTTTGCTTGTATTTTTTGGTGTAAGGTTTTTTTTAACTGATTTTTATTGAACTCTACATTTTTCTCTGCTCCCCTCCCTGCCTCTCTGCTCCCCTTCAGCCCTACTCCAAGATCCCTATGCTCCAAATTTACTCAGAAGATCTTGTCTATTTTGAGTGTTTTGTACCTGCTCGACTTCACCTCTTGAGCTGTTGCCTGAAGGAGCAAGATGCTGTTCACAGAAAACTAAATATTGATGAAAATCACAGAAAAAGACAGATTCCTCATGACTTGGTATGATTTTTTTGACAGAATGAATATAGCAATTGATTTATAAAATATTGAATACATTGAAGATCACTTGGGCCAGGATAGTTCAGAGGCCTGTGTGTTAAACTGTGTATCAAAGATGTGCAGCCCGCAGGAGCTTGACCATCAGGGACATCAGTGGGTCTGCTCATTCAAGCATCTGATGGCAACGTTTTATTCCAGGATGACAAGAGAGGCCCTCTTCCCAGTCTGGCCCCACTTGTCAGGTTGATAGCAAACTTGTGACTTTTAAGAGATGTCCAAAGAACCCCCTCAGATAAAGCTGCCCAGGGAAGTAGTCAGCAGCAGGGTTAAGGACCTGTGCTTAGCAAGCCAGCCTTGGAGACTGGCTGGGATCCTCTCCCGCTTTGTGCGGTCACCAGCTGGTTCCTGATGATGCTGACCAGACAGGCTGAAGCAGGGATGGAGGAGTATTTGGTCCGGCTTGGTAAGTCATCATCAGTAGAAAATAGGAGACTTTTCTGCTGTGTGTACTGTCTGGAGCTACTCATACGCAATTACTTTTTTAAAAAGTAACATAAATGACACAATGGCACATGTCTATAACCCCAGTCTTCTAAAGGCTGAGTCAGAGGAATATTGGGTTCCAGGACAGCTTTAAGTTATATAGAATTTTAGGCCAACCTGGGCCAATAAGGATACCCCATTTCAAAAGACAGAAACAAAGCAAACAAAAGATCTTTTCTCATTGCTTCTTTATTCCACAACAACTTTTCCCCAATGCTGTGTGTCCCTTTAACATGACAGATTAGTTCTCTCTCATTCACAGCAGAATGGCCTTGTGACCACTGACCCCGCTAGGAAAAGGGACGACAAAGCCAGCCAAGAAGGTGGGCTACTCTTTGGACTACTCCAGGAAGCTTCTCAGAGACCCTTCCAGGGTCTGCAGTGTCCTTCCTTTGTCTAGTACAGTGCTGGATGACAGCCTGAACATCAGGGGGATGCTGGTGACATTAACATTGACTGTGACAGTGCCTGGGTCCAGATCACTAGACCTTTAACAAAGAACACCGCTCCCTGGAATGTAATGAAGACCCAAACCCAGTTTTGCCCTTGAGATGGTAGAAGGGCCCCCGAAATAACTAAGTGGATGTATAGGCTATCTCTCTTTCCAGACTGCCTATTGCCTCTCACAGGGAAGCCTGAAAGAGGCTTTCTGGCTCTTGGAGAGGTGGCTCAGTCAATAAGCCTGAGGACGCAAGTTCCATCCCTCGGAACCCACATAAAATTCTACTATCTATGCCTGGTCTCGTGTCTCCATGATCTAAGCCCTGGGGAGGTGGAGACAAGCAAATTTTGCCAGTCAGCTTAGCCTAGTGGGAGCACCCCAAGACACCCCGTCTCAAAAGAGCAAGGTATGGATGGATTCTGAGGAACACCACCAAAGTGAGTAGCTTTCTAAAGCACTGTGTGCATTACACTGTGGCTAATTTTCTTCCTTTGTGGCCTATCGTGCTGTAGAAATGCTGTAATTAGCACTTCTGGCTTGGACACAGTAAGAGCCTCAGGAGACACACCTTGTCCTTTCGGCTCTCGGCGACCTGGTCATCATGCTGTAAGCCTTGCCATTTGTCCTTAGCGGAGTGATAATTATTTATTAGTGGAATGGATGCTTATTATATTCAGAAATTAAAATTGTTAGGGGACGTTGTGCGGAGGATCACATCTGTTAGAAATAAATCACTTAAAAAATTATATTAGGCTCACAGACGGTCAAGAGCAGAGCAAGGGGAGGGAGTGCGAAGGGGCTGAGGAGGCTTGCTTTTAAATCCTGTGAAGTTGAGTGTGGTTACTAGGCTGTCAGCACACTACGGTGTTCAGATATCAGCTTTGTATTTCCCCTCTTTGAACCCCGGGTATCCAATTAACAGCGCATGCTAGTTTTCCATCCCAAGATAGGAAGACACATGGAATGGCTAGACTGGCTTCCAGTGATGCCTAGCATTGAGCAAAATTTAAAAAGTTAAAAAAAAAGAGCATGAGGAGAGACAGAAGAAGAAGAAGAAGAGGGGGAACAGAGGGACGGAGGAACAGAAGAAGGGAGGGAGGGAGGGAGGGACGGAGGGAGGGAGGGAAAAAAAGGAAAACAAGAACAATGAAGAGATCACTGGAGAATTCTAGAAACAGAGTCCAGTGGAAAATTTAGTTCAAATGATGCTAGAATTACAGGAGAAACAAGAAAATTTAAATTGAAAGGTTTGGGAGTTTGGGGTGGGGATGGCACAAACTGCCTCCCTAAGGTCCATCCCCTCTTTGTGTTTCTTGAGGGCACCTGTTCTCGGCAAAGCCTAAGGGGTGACCACCCTCAGCAGCAGTTCTCTTGGGTCTGCAGTGGGAGGTGCTGTTTTCTGTTGCCTTCAACAGCTGCTGCCCCTCGCCCAGCAGAGAGAAGCCTGAGAAAGCACTTGATCTTACAGTTAGAGGTCCTCGCAGATACAAAAGGACTTGGGGTTCTCTAATTCGAGCTGACTGAGATGGATGGAAGTGTATTAATCCATACAGCCTCATTATGTGGCCTCAAGAAAAGACACCGTGTTTGTGCCATCAAGTCTTATGAAAACAAACTCCCCTTCTTTCTCTCCCTTCCTCCCCTTCCACCCCTCCTATCTCAGCCCCCCACCCCTGCTCTTAAAAAGCACATGAAAAGAAAGGGAGGCTCTGAGGGTTCTCTCTACCTGATAAAGCATCGCTTTTTCATGGGGTAACCAGATCTACAAGAGTCCAGAAATAAGAAATTCTGAACTTGCACCTTCAGAGATAGATTTTTTTTTAAAAAAATAGTTTTCTAAAATATATTATTTTATTAATTCTTTGCAAATATGCATATACACGTACTCGTTTCCATTCCTCCCTGACTCCTCTTAGGGCTGCTTCCTACCCCTGCTCCCAATTTCAAGTCTCTTCTTTTTAAAAAGATAGTTTTAAACATATTAGTTTCCTCACTTGGAAGTAATTTAGTAATCTTCAGCCAGGAAATTAAGGGTCTGAGGGAAATGGCTAAATATGCTATGCCTCAGAATGGCATGTCTAGTGTTCAAAAGTCAACGCTGTCTTCCTTTTGGACCTGTCTGTGCTTGTGCTTAAAACCTAAAGAGACCATTTTTGAGCCCCCACTGCCTGGAATGCTCAGATCTCTTACCTTTTTGCTAGAAGAATGTCCTCCATGGGTCATGTCAATATACCATACAAATCAGAATTCAGAACCATCCATGCACCAAGTATCTTGACCGCAACGTTCTTTGCCCCTTCCTAAACTAGAATGATGGTGATGGAGGAAGGTCATTGGTTAATTAAATAAAGAAACTGCTTGCCCTGATAGGTTAAAACATAGGTGGGAGGAGTAAACAGAACAGAATGCTGGGAGGAAGAGGAAGTGAACTCAGACTCGACAGCTCTCCTCTCGGGGGCAGACGCCTCAGAGAGACACGATGCTCCACTCTTGCGGGCAGAGGCGAGAGCTCTGCTCTCTGAGGCACACGCGATGAAGCTCCGACCCAGGATGGACGTAGGCTAGAATCTCCCTGGTAAGCCACCTTGTGGGCTACAGCAGATTATTAGAGATGGGCTAGTCCAGGTGCAAGAGTTAGCCTAGAAGAGAATGGGCCAAGCAATGTTTAAAAGAATACAGTGTCCGTGTAATTATTTTGGGTAAAGCTAGCCATGTGGGCGGCCAGGTGCCAGGGGCGCAGCCCTGCCGCTCCTATTACAACATGATGGCATGCTATTGCAAGGAGGGCTTGTTCATCCTGGTTTAACACAGCTTCTTGCTGTTTGCTGGTGGTGTGCTGCAGCTCCTTTAAGAGAGATTTTCTTGACTCAGCCATAGCAAAGAAAAAGAGCTGAGCCATTTTGAAATGCTGGCTTTCTGGGCGGTGCTGCCAGCACCACCTCTGGTACTTTCAGGAAACCAAGCATTTGAATGGGGTTTGTGAGCAACATGCTAAAGCTTGCTTGGTGGCAACATGGACCAGCTGTGTGCCTAGAGATGGGGAATTATGCATGGCTCTTTGAGGCAGTGAACAGTTCCGCCATGCTGGACTGGACAGGGCAAGCAGGAAGTTTCATATTTCCCCTAGCAATGGCGCAGCTTAAGTTTTTAAGAAGTGCTTAGCATTTTAAGAAGGACAGTAAAGAATTACAGATACACAATAGAACAGATCCAGACATAAAAGAACACCAAACGAGTCACGGTGTTAAAAAAAAATGTATGTAGGCTTAGGAGAGAAAAGAGAAAGAGTAAAGAGACAGTAAATGTAATATAAAAGAGTACAGAAAGCCATAGATTAAACGAGTGAAGATAATAAAATAAATACTAAAAAGTAATAGAGTAAAAACAAGTCACGTAAAGATGAACTACGTACAGAGAGTCTGGATTATGTATATTATTGTGTTTTCTTTGAATTTTTTGACTGTGAAGGAGCTAAGTACAGAGAGACATTTCATTGTGTGGGATGCTAAGCTAAACCAGCATATATATTATAAAGGTATCTTGACTTCAGAACTTGGGTCAAAGGATATATTGCTTTGGAAAAGAGGGTCTTCTTTTATTTCCACAGAAAATGAGAACCTGTAGAATCCTCACAGACTAATGTGGTTTGAAAGACCAAGACCCCTTGAAAGGTCACCATGAATAACCCTCAAAAAAATTACTTTGCCCAATAAACAGCAGAAAGCAGTTTGGAGAAGAACTATACCCATATTCCCAAATATTGTTTATAAATGTTTGTTTACATTTAAAGGGAAATATGCTACAGAAATTTGCATTGTTATTGATCTTGGTTTACTGATAATTCACTAGAGTTTTAAGCATTCATTCTGCTCTCCAGCTCCGAGTGTATGTAGTTTATATTAGCATGATCATTAAGGGGCACTAATAGTCAAGCCTGTAGTCACATTAGCTAGGTTTTCTAGATGTATAGAGATATATTTCAGCTAGGTAGGTATTCTTCAAACCTTTCAAAGACTACAGAATCTGGCATTTAAAATGTTTAAGAACTTAGGACTTTTCATGACAGTGAGACACATCTGTTTCTGGCAGCACCAATTACTTCAAGAGGAAGATGGACATCAAAGGGGCTCCTTGTGGAGTTTGCTAGTCATTTAGAAAAGAAACCATTCTTGCCTGGACTGCTTGATATACAGAGAAATGACTGATGAACTTGCCTAAAGGTGAGACGGTCCTTCAGGGTTCCTGCTTCATGAAAGAGTCTGCCAGGCATTCTGCAGGACACAGAAAAATATGACTGACAAACTGCCAATATAGATGGAACTGTCTTTGAAATTTCCTGCTTCATGGAAAAGTCTGCAGAATACTTTGGGCCTGTAGGCTGAAGATGGATGCCCCAATGTTACAGAAGAACTTTCGGTGACTGTCCAGGCAGCAAGAAGTTTCTGTCAATTTTAGAGTTTTGGAAGTTGCTTACAATGTACTTCCTGTTTACTTAGGTAATATTATATCTTTCTGGAGTCTTTGATGGAGTTGAAGAATAGATATAGTTTTCCTTAGTTATGATAAAATATAAAGTAGATATAAATATTGTAACTATAATTCTTGCTTAATAATTGTTTTGTTATATGTAATTTTACATAGTAATGTTAAAGTTAAAACCTTCCTTTTTATTTAAACAGAAAAGGGGAGGTGGTGTGGGATTCACCTCTCTATGCTGTGAATACCGTTGGTAACTAAAGAAACTATCTTGGGCCTGCGCAGGGAATAGAGGTAGACAAAGAAAACTAAACTGAATGCTGGGAGAAGGAAGGTGGAGTCAGGGAGAAGCCATGTAGCCCTGCTAGAGACAGATGCTGGAACTTTAGCCAATAAGCCACAGCCATGTGGTGATACACAGATTTTAATAGAAACAGATTAAACTAATATGTAAGAGTTAGCCAATAAGAAGCTAGAGCTAATGAGCCAAACAGTGATTTAAATAACAGTTTCTGTGTGATCATTTCCGTTCTGGCCGACCGGAACAAACAAGCCCTCCTTGCAACAGCATGGCAGCATAGTTCTCTGTGGCCTTCTTTTTTACTGCTGCATTATTGCACCCAGTTGGGGGATCTGTCAGAGCATTCCATGTGTCCTACTTTTAAGATGCCCAGATGGCGGCTACGTGCTTCGGTTTGAATTGGGCAGCCCTCATCCT
>NC_022013.1:74980072-74992958 GCF_000317375.1 Microtus ochrogaster
GGGGAGTTCCGAAGCATGGAAGGGCACTCTGCAGAGGGTGCACTGTGGGCCAATGCAAGGCTTCATCGGGAAGTTCATTAGGCAAAGGGCAGGGGTGCAGGGTGAGCAGGGAGGGCCTGAAGGTGCAGGGTGTACAGGGCAGAGCCTACAGACAGATGCAGGCTGCAAGAGTACGGCTGAGGACATGGAGTTGGGACCTCCTGTGCTTCCGGCATTCCTCAGCCTTGCAAATGACAGGTTAGGTTTTGATCCTTCTACTTGATCCTGACAGTGAAGTAGACTCTAGAGGCAATGAGTGTGTCCAGGTACCGTTTCGTTTGAAGTTCCAGGGCAGAGCCTTAGCTAGTTCCACCTTCTTGATACTAGGGAAACAATATGATTTAAAAAGAAAAAGAAAGAAGGAAGAGAGGGAAGAAGGGAAAGAAGGAAAGAGGGAGGAAAAGAAAATAAAAAAGGAATTGAGTCTCTCCTGTGGAAGCAAGGTTACAGAAAATAGAGCCATAGAGGAACCCAAAGACTCACAGACTCGCCAGTCCTTAAAATAGAAAAGTCATCGCCTGATTCAGGAGCATTCACTTCCAGTGAAGTGTTAGGAATCCCTCAAAGGAGACACTACTAACCAGCCTTAGCCAGGAGAGAACCGTGGAATATTCTCCACACTGAAGCTGTGGTATTTTGTTATCAGCCTGAGCAGACTCACAGACACCTATGTGCCTTCATCACCCAGGACCCAGATGATCACGTTGGCTTTAAGCTGTGCAGAGGTGGCATTGCTCCCTGGCTATCCCACAGAACCCAGAGTCAGATCTGAGGCCTGGACTCAGCCCACAGGGTTCGCACCATCTGACCCCTGCCCACCCCTGTGGTGTCAACTCTGCACACATTGCTATCAGCTGAGCGCCAAGCTTGATACCATCTTAGACCATTAAGCAAGTCCTCTTTGCCTCTTCGTGTTGCCCCTAGTGCCTCAGCAGGCTAGAATCCTCTGGATTCTTTCCCAAGCACAACTTCCTCAAGGACCTCCCTCACCTGCTATACCTGTGAGCTCACTGGCTTGTCCCTGTCAGTCAGGGCCAGACACCAGGTCATTCTCTCCAGAATTTCTTGCAGTGCCTGTGTGTGAGCTGCCCCTCCCCCTCCTTCCCCCTCCTCCCCCCATCTTCTTCTCTTCTTTGTCTCCCTTTTTTTTCTCCCTCCCAGCTTCCCATTTCCCTCATTGTAGTTCAGAACTGAATGAGCTTGTCCCTGTTTCCTGTGACTTGGCTTCTGAGGTTAGGAGGGTGTCATACATCCATAAGTTCTCGAAGGCTGGCTCAGTCACAGTAGCATAAACACCGCACACTAGCTGGGAAGATTCTCTTACATGTATGTTATCACAGTTCTTCTAGCTTCCTGTGGAATTGTTGGGTCACAGGGTAAGCACACTTTTAATTTTGATAGATCAGAAGTGCTGCTTTTTAATATTTAGTGTGACTGATTTGCCACTTTAAAATTTAATGATCATAAATTTAATGTTTTTTATCTTCCCCTTTGACAAATATGCCATTCTGAGCCATTCTTCTTTTCCTCAGTGTTTTTGTGGTAACGGGGCAGCATTGTACATATTGTAAGGATTCTAGTTTTTGCTTTATTGATTGATACAGCCAATTTTCCAGTCAAGAATATATCTGTGGAGTCAGGCAGTGATGGCGTAGGCCTTTAATCCCAGCACTCAGGAGGCAGAGGCAGGCAGATCTCTGTGAGTTTGAGGCCAGCCTGGTCTACAAGAGCTAGTTCCAGAACAGGCTCCAAAGCTACTGAGAAACCCTGTCTCAAAAAAGAAACAAAAAGAATTTATCTGTGAATTGAATCTTCATCTTCTCCTGACCCCTCTCACTGTGAAATGAATGATATACTTGGGGAGAGAAGAAATGCTTTCTTCCCGTACCCTCCTCCTTCTCTCTGTGGAGGTCAGTGGTTCTCAACCTTCCTAATGCTGTGACCCCGGAATGAAGTTCCTCATGTTGTGGTGACCCCAACCATAAAATTATTTCTGTTTACTTCTTAACTGTAATTTTGCTACTGTTATGAATCATAATGCAGATATCTGTGGTGCAGAATATCTTAGTTGTGACCCCTGTGAAGGGTAGTTCAACCACAAGGGGTTGGACCCACAGGTTGAGAACTGATGGTGTTGATGTTTGGCCAAATGAAGGCATTAAGAAATGACAGGTCTAATTGCTGACTGTTTTAAGTTGGAAGTGTGTAGTAGTTACAGTAAAGGGCTTCTGCCTAGACTAGGGTAACACACATCACATCCATGGGGGAGAGTGTGTGGGAGGTCATTGGTTAATGAATAAAGAAGCTGCTTTCAGTTAATGGCTTAACAGAATATAGCCAGGCTAGAAGAGTTATATACAGAGAAAGTAGGCAGAGTCAAAGAGACACCATGTAGCCACCAAAGGGGAAAGATGTGAGGTACTAGCTGGAACCTAGTCATGAGCCTCATGGTAAATTATAAAATAATGGAAATGGGTTAATTCTAAATGTAAGAGCTAGCTAGCAATACACTTAAGTGATTGGCCAAGCAGTGATTTAACTAATACAGTTTCTGTGTGGTTATTTCGGGGCTGAGCTGCTGGGAACAAACAAGCAGGTTTTTACAACAGATTGGCATTTTTATTTAAACAGAAAAGGGGAAATGGTGTGGGAAGTCCTGTGGTCTATGTGTTACTTTTATTGATTAATGAGTAAAGGAACTGCTTTGGCCTGTGATAGGGAAGAACTAGGCAGGGAAAGCTAAACTGGATGCTGGGAGAAAGAAGGCAGAGTCAAGAGAAGCCATGTAGCCCCACCAGAGATAGACACTGGGGATGGAACTTTACCCAGTAAGCCACAGACAGGTAGCAGTATGCAGATTAATGGAAATGGGCTAGTTTAGGATGTAAGGAGCTAGCAAATAAGAAGCTAGAGCTAATGGGCCAAGCAGTGATTTAATTAATATAGTTTCTGTGTGGTTATTTCGAGTCTGAGCTGCTGGGAACAATCAGGCGGGCTCTTACAACAGGGGAGGAGTTCAGTGGTTATGTATTCTTCAGGTCTTGCACCTGAATTCTACATTGTGTGTTAGTGTCAGTGCTAAGAATACATTGGTATTTACATGGCCTGTGAGCTAACCTTGCTTCCCAGCCAACAGCAGTAGCTCTAACCATTTCTGGACACCTTGCAAATATTTGATCTTTGCAAGATGCTGGGGCAAGAATGTGGCAAGTTCCAACACAGACATGTGTCCAAAACAGGAAAGTCCAGATGGGGCAGGTATGATTCAAAAGTGGATAGAACACCCTGTTTGAATTCAACTCACTTTCTATCTTTCTAGAACTCATTTTATGTCTTTACATGTGTGTGTATATGTGCCTGTCTGTGTGTGTTTGTCTGTCTATATGCATGTATATATGCATGCTTTCCCATACAGACACCCAAGGAGGACAGAAGTTGCTGTTGGCTGTTCTCAGTTACTTCTTCACCTGATTTTTCTGAGCCAGGGTCTCTCGCTGATCGCAGAACTCATCATTTTGGGTAGACCGGGCAGCTGAGGTGACAGTGTACACTGCCACTCCTGAATCTATTCTTCTGGGGGATCCGACTTGGGGTCCTTCCTCACGTTGTACAAGCACTTGCCTACTGAGCTGCCCCACCACAAACATTTTGTTTTACAAAAGGAAACTCCTGCTTTCTTTTCCTTTTTTTAAAAATTAGTTATTTGAGAATTTCCCTCAATGAGTTTTAACCGTATTTACCCCTCCCCTTGCTCCTCCAAGATTTATCCCCTCTTCCCTACCCATCCAACTTTATGTCCTCCTTTTCCTCCCACCACCACCTATCAGATCTGGTCTGTGCTGCCCATGTGTGGCTTTCCACCGGGTTTGGTCAACCTACCAAGGGCAACATTTTTTTGCTTTTTACGATTCTAAAAGTTTAGCTTATAGCTGGGTGGTGGTGGTGCATGCCTTTAATCCCAGCACTCAGGAGACAGAGGCAGGCAGATCTCTGTGAATTCAAGACCAACCTAGTCTACAAGAGTGAGTTCCAGGACAGGCTCTAGAGCTACAGAGAAACCCTGTCTCAAAAAAAAAGAAAAAAAAAAAGAAAAACAAAAAAGTAGCTTATAACATATCTTTTTATGATTCCTTTCTTACTTTTTATTTATTCTGTGTCTTTTACACCATGTATCTTGATCCCATTCATTTCCCCACCCTTCACATCCACTCTCTGTCCTTGCGTACCTCCCCAAATAAAACAAAATTTAAGAAAAAAAAGGGGGGGAGGGGAACAAAATTAAACATGGAAGCTGCAGTGTGACGCAGTGAGTCACATGGTAAACCCCTTTGTCCACACATCTTTTCACTCACAAGTGTTCACTGCAGAATCATTGATCTGGTTCCAGGCCTCTCGTTTATACACCATCGATGCTGGGCCCTCACTGAAACTCTTCTTGGATATTCTGTTGTTGCCCTGTGTTGTGGAGATCCTGCAGCTTTGGATCTGCGGGTCAGGTCCCTTCACATGCTCCAGCAGACCATAGATGTTGGGGTGGGCCAACTCATAGCCCTGGCTCTTGACCTGCGTAGTTGCAGGGTTGGTCCCCCCGCCCCTGCCAGTTCTCTTCTGTCCTCACGACCATGGTGAGCTCTTCTTGTCCTAAATTCAACCCCACTTTCAATTTGCATCTTCTCCAAAATGTCACCTCCTTTCGCCCCAACTCTAAAAGGCCTCTCTATTCTTCACAGACAGCAGAACCAGGTTCAGAACTGCATGCATCTCCGCAGAGCAGACCAGCTCTATCCAGTTCTGACCTCATCAGAACCCAATCCATGTGCTTTCCATCCATGTTCCATCCTCACAAAGGCCTTCGTGCACAAAAGGCTCAAAAAACGTTTAAAGAATATGGAGCCAAGGAGATGGCTCAAAGGGCAAAGATGCCTTCTGTAGGGTCTGATGACCCAAGTTAAATCCTCAGGACCCACATGGTGGAAGGAGAGAACCAATTCCCACAGGTTGTCCACTGACCACCACCACAGTCACCATCACACACACACGCATGCGCACACACACACACACACACACACACACACACACACACACACACACACACGGGAGAGAGACAGACAGATAGCGGACACTAACTTTTTAGAGAGAATAACTTTTAAAATGTAATTTTAATAACATTTAAAGACTTGGATGGAGCTGCTTGTTGGCCATGCTGCTTGCCCCCTCATCATCTAAGTAGATCTGTCTCATTCCATAGTGACAGCACCTTGCACACACACACACACACACACACACACACACACACACACACACACATGAAATCACAGGCCAGGAGCCTGGAATGTGTCTTGTTTTCCTTTCTTGTATTGTGAATTGATCTCTGATTGACAGCAGCTCTGCATGCATGTAGATCTACATCCATAAATGTCTTCTCCTGCCAGCATAGAGCAGAGAAGGTTACGGTAAAGATAATGATGAAGTTACCCACTTTTCAGTCTTGGAAGTCTTAGCCTGGTTCACTGTGGGTTTATTTAGCCAAGATTGAGATGTTGCTAATGAGTAAAGATGACATTTCTTAAGACTGGTTTCACCCATGCAAAATAAATACTAGGTGCAAATATGTTGACCAACCTTTGAGGAACTCAAATGTTACTTTCCTAAATGGAAAAGAAAGGAAGGGGGAAAAACCCATCATAGCCCACAAATCAGATTATCTGGACTTAAGAAAACTGAAAAACTATTTCATTAACATCAGAACATAGAAAAGGTGTCCAGTTGGCTGCAGCTGCCCCCTCCAGACCCATGTCTTTAGAAAATAGTACATGAGACCCTGGACAAGAGAGACTGAATGGCTTCTCATGTTTTGCTTACATTCTTAGTCTGAAACTTAAGTAAGCTCCCATACATAGCTGTTTCTTGATTTTGTCATGAGAAAGCAAAATGTGGCTGAGAAAGAATCTATGAGGTTGACATGTTTTAATATGGGTTGGTCTAAAGTTCTCTTTGTACATTGTATGTGTTCATGTGTGTGTGGATGCACATGTGTGGTCATGTGTGTCGAAGCCTGAGGTATCTACTTTGATTATGCTCCACCTTCTTTTCTGAGGCAGGATCTATCACTGAGCTCTAAGCCAATGGATTCAGCGAGGCTGACTGGACAGCAGGTCCAGGGCTCCTCCCATCTCCAGCTCCCCCACCCTGGAGCTTCCCACACACATGCGCCTTCCTACACAGCACATTCTGTAGCTGGGTTTGAACTCAGGTCCTCATGCTGACATGGCACACGCTTCCAACAGAGCACTCTCCCCAGCCCTTTCAAAGTCACGTATTCTCTGGGATTTTGCATGTGTGAGAACTGGGGGGTAAAGGAACACCCCTCAGCTGGTCTGTATGTATAAGCCAGAGCGGATCCATTTTAGGATCAGGAGCCAAGGAAAGTGAGAATAACAAATAAAAAGGCAAAGGCAGAAGAAATCCCATTGACTTGGGATGAAGTGAATCGTGCCCACGAAGATTAACCCTTTTCCAAACTGCAGTAAGCACACATAAGACTCCTTGATGGGCCTCTCAGCCCCCAAGCCTCTCCATGTTGGCTTCATTACTGTGAGTAGACTAAAGAGGCTTCCTAACGGCTGAGGTGGATGGGCTTAGTGAAAAAACACCACAAAGACCAGAGGGAAAGCTCTGGAAACTGCTGGATCATCAGATCAATAGACTCAAAGGTGACTAAGTTAGGGAGCTCTCTGCAGTTTAAACATTTGTGCAGGGACTATCCCCATGCAGCCTTTTATTGACAGCTACAGATCAATGGTAATTTTTGATCATTTTCAACCTACATAAACCTATTGACCCCTTGGCCACCTTTGGGGCATTTCAAGTCGTCAAAAATAATCAGAGGAGATGGTGTAAAATTGTCAGACTGCTGAAGACTCCAAGAGGTTTCACGTGTCCACGGGAGCAGAGTTGAGAGGTTAAAATGTAGTTCAAATTGACAGCAGGGCCTCCACCGGCCGAGCATTCCAGAGAGCCCTGCCTTTACGCCTCATAAATGACACACTGATTTGTATCCCAGCTCTGACATGTCTGCATATAAATTTTAAAAAGTAAAAGAGGCTGAATCTCTTCGGATTCAGTGGTGAGAGCAGATCAGGATTAGTTCCAGTAAAAATTCCTTCCCCACCCTCTTTTACTGAGTTACTCTCCATCTGCTGCGTAACAATCGCGGATAAACTTCTGCAGTAAAGACTGTGGGAAGGCTACCAACAAAGACCAGGATGGAAGCAAGCGTGAACTGATACCCCAGAGGTGAGAGATCCAATACGTGTAGCTCAAAAGAACCCGCAGGGGAGGGGTATCACTCAAACGGTGGCGTGCTTGCCTTATACGCAGGAAGTCTAGGTTTCAGCCCAGCACCACATAACACTGGGCATGGTGATGCACACTGGCAATCCCGTCACTCAGACAGGGGGTGGGCACAGAATTGCAAGTTCAAGGTCATTCTCTGTTATTACATAGCAAATCCAAAGCCTCAGACAACAAACACAAAGCTTAATAGCTAAAGTAATAGGAGAGAATAATGAAGTGGAAAAGAAGATAAAATGAAAATTTTAAAAAGGAAGGAGAGAATAAGCCAAGCTGAAAATATCCGAAGAGGAAGATGAGAAAAGTGGAGAGGTGATGAATATAAAACCTGAAGATGAGGGAAGGCAAGAAAAGTGAAGAGTGTGTGGGTGGGGGGTCTCTTCAGAAGTAACAAAGTAACAAGGGAACTGTTCTGCAGTCAAATGTGGTGTGTGGGGGCTGGGGGTGGGGGGAGACTTCAGAAATAACAAAGTAACAAGGGAACTGTCCAGCAGTCAAGTGCGAAGTGTGTGTGTGTGTGTGTGTGTGTGTGTGTGTGTGTGTGTGTGTGTGTATGTGTGTGTGTACGGTAAGTGTAAACCAGATTAAGAAAAGCACTATTAAAATCACCCTTTACAGGATCACACCTTGAAGCATCTGTGCCCCGCACGCCGGAACTTGAACTTGAGAAACACAGGCCAGGTTTTTACATTAGATGGCGGAGGTTCTGAGGCGGGGGCATTTGGGATACTTTTGCTTTCAAGGATCTGAGCCATAAATGTTTATTAAAAGAATCTATAATGAAATCAGTTGTGTTATTTTTTTTAACGGTTGCCGGGAGTATGTTGGAAGATAGAACAGCCGGCTGTTAATCATTAGCACTCGTGTTATGAGAAGTGTTTGATAGCATTGCCACCTAGGGGCCGAATGGAAGTCTCTGCTATGAAATAAACCGTAATGGAGCAGGTGCCACGATCGACAATATACATATGGTTTTGCTTTATAGCCCACATGCTTTTCCAGTTTCTGGTGACAAAAACCATATCCAAGTCTGCCCCAACAGCCCACTTTCCTGTGCCTAATCTGGTAGAGGTGATTCCTGTTCACTCTGGGGCCTCTGTTTCTATTGGCATCTATTACCAAATCTTCTGAACAAAGAATTATTCTTTTTTGCATTATTAATCTTACCCATGTTTGCCCTATTTCCAGAGAAAAGAAATCATTTGTCAGGAAAGAATGTTTGTAATCAGGACTGGAGGCACTGTCGGGTTTAATATTCACTGTGGTCATCCTGGTCTGCTGATATATTTATCTAAAAGACCAATCCAATGTTGTGGAGAAATATGTTTTTAAATATTCATAACCTAACTTTTAATATTTTAAAAAAGAGAAATTAATATTTCTGTAAAATTTGTTTCAGAGTCTGGCCGCTTAGCAAATGTTTAAATATTAAAAGATTTCAGGAGGTTAGCGTGTAATGTCATAATGGGACATACTGAAACAGGAAAATTGACTTCACGAGTCTCAGATCCATAAAGGAAACTGTATTTTCTTTACCCAGGTCTCTCATGGAATAAGAGAGAATCAAAAAAATACATCTACCATCTTTTGGTGGTATTTGTTTTTACAGTTTCATCCAAAAATGGCATTTGGAAGATTTCAAATTAAGAAGAAATCCTTTCTCATAACTGTGTCCATGTTCTCAGCTACCTACCCTGAGAAATAAGCTCCTCTCCCTACCTCTACCCATCAAAAAAAAAAAAAAAAAAAAAGAAACCCTTGATAGGTTATCAAAGTCACATTTAAACATCTAATAAACCCAAGGTGATCACATGTCATTACAAGTCACCATCATCATCCAGACAAAGCTTAGTCATGATTGTTCATAGTCAGTGGTCACAGTCCACAGTAGGAAATACCCCCTCGCAAAATATGTGTGTATGTGTATGTGTGTGCGTGCTTGTATGTGTGTTTACTCATGCATATGTTGCTATCCCCTGTTGCAGGCATAATTCCTACCTTAAACAGACATATCCATCCTGCCCAGATTGGCAAGAACACCCCAGGGCCTCTCAGAATGTTAAGATTCTTAGCTCCAGTTAAGTTATGCAAAATATGTTAAATGTCTCTCTATGAGCAAGAAACAAACAAACAAACAAAAGTAATTCTGCGATCCCTTTTTTTTTTCCTTTTAGACTAACAAAGGCGAATTTCTCAAAGCCTAGATAGCAATCACTTTGGGCGCATTTCATGGTTTTAGTTACGCTGCTTCTGACAGATAGGAATAATTTCACATTTACATTAATATCTGGCTTCTCCAAGGGTGTTTGGACGTTTATAGTCCAATGGGCTCAATGCTGTTTTCTTGTGTTTGTTTTATCAAATTTGTAAGATACAAATGCACAGCCACACAATAAGTTGGGGAAGGCTGGGGAGTAGAGGGTCTCATGTCTGAATAAGCAGCATTGCAGATTAGAGGTTGAGGCATGTCCCTGCTAAATCTCACAAAGACTTCCCATGAACCTGCTGGCCACCTCCCCACAGCTGCTAGGATGCAATGTGGGGCCACTGCTCTTTGTTAAGCTAACTGCTGCTCTCGTCGTGGGCACCACGACTTGTAGGTCTCAAGCTCTGAAAGTCTACAGGTGACATCTGATACAACTTTTCACATATCTGAAATCATTCGCTAGTTCAGTGGATTTCAACTTCCTAATACAACGACCCTTTAATACAGTTCCCCATGCTGTGGCGACCACCTCCAATCCTAAAATTATTTCATTGCTACTTCATAACTGTAATTTTGCTACTGTTATGAATCATAATGTAAATATCTGATATATGACTCCTGTGAAAGAGTTCTTCAACCTCCCAAGGGGGCTTTGACATACTGGTTGAGAACCACTGTTTTAGTTGATGTATTCAGTGTGGATGAGAGCAAGCAGAAAGAACACTCACTGTCTCCTCAACATGAATCCAAACCTTTGCTGTGCATCTATGCCATTGTGAATGCTGTGCATTCTGACATGGTCGTGCAGTCCAGAGAATAACCTTCTATTGGCTTCTAACCGACACCTAACTTGTTAACTTTCTCACAGGGAACAAACCATGAAGCCCATCTTTTTGGGTTAGGACCATTCACGACATCCCACGTGGGAGTGGTCGCTGTTAACAGTGCAGGACGGGAGTCAAGCCCCTGGACTCTGATTAGAACTTTAGAATCTTCCCCAAGTGAACTAATCAACTTTACAGCTGACCTGAGAGAGAACGGGCGGGCTTTGCTGCTCCGGTGGACAGAGCCAGAGAGAAACAATGGGAAAAGATCAAGGTAGAGTTCATCCTGCGTAGGGAATCCCCTGGTCATCCTCCAGATAAATACATGTGTCCTGCCATGCCATTAGGTCACTGGGAAGCTGGTTTAATTCCCCTTGATGGCTCCTCTTGGCACCTCCTCCTACATCAGTGAAGAACAGCTCGGGGAGGGAGGCCTGATGTGGGCCCAGCAGTGGGCTGAGGTTGCCTCATTTAATCCACACATCGACCCCACGAGGTGGGGCCGCTCAATTTCAGGACGCTCATAAGAGTTAAGTAGCTGCTTCCGGCAATATTGCCGAAGATGAGGTGGGATTTGAAGCCAAGAAGTCCCCAAAGCTCTGAACTCCAATTGACCCTCACCCCACTGCCTCCTCAGCCTTCTTACTTTGGGTTATTTCCTTAGTTTACCTAACTCACTCTGCAGATCTGTCCGCTAACTTCTTGGCTTCCCCATGTAGCCATGAAAATTAGCCTCTAAATGTCACATATAAAACCTCACCTCACCAGCCTGGGGGTGTAAAGGAGACAGAATTCCCATGTTCAACCCACACTTTGAAGCATTCAACGCTTGCCCACATGAGGTAGACCCATAAAATCTTTTCATTTTCTTTCAGGAGCTGGCAGTCATTCACGCCCCAGTTCTTCCCTCTGGCTTTGCCCTCTTTGGTGGCTAAACAGGTCAGGGTGGCAGAATCCCCAGCCACAGCTGCTGTATCCACTGCCTGCTCCAATCGCTCTTCCCAGAGAGTGGAGATCCCCATGCTAATTCCACAGGAAAGAGTAAAGACTAAACTTCACCTCATCCGCCCTAAAAGAAGATTGAGACAGGAAAGAAATACTATCTACAGCTCAGGGCTCTGGAGTCAGCTCCGACCTCCTGCGCCTTTCTCTGGGCTGCCTCCCAGCTTAGCTGGAGGTCCTGCAGCCAATAACAGAAACTCAGAGGCAAGCCACTTCCCACCAGTAGACATCAGCCAAACCCTCCTCCGGGGCAACCTTAAATCCTGAATCTCAGTTCTCAGCCCCTCCCAGGCAACAGAGCTTCCATCAAAGCTCTTTCTGAGTGTATTCCCCCTGCCAGCAACTGCCTCTCCTGAGAATGACTGACAATAGGAAGATTGACTCCCCATCTGCATTTCACCAAATATTTATTGAGTGTCTACTAAGTGCTGTGCTCTTATTCAAGAGCGAACAAGACGGGGAAAGGCCCCTGCTGTCAAGGCCCTTACCTGGGTGTAAATAAATGCAGGGGAGAGTTGAGTCAAAGAGGGGTAGAAGCACAAACTGTAAGATGGTAAATAAACAAGCAAGGGAATTTCAGAGAGCCATGGATGCTATAAAGAAAATTAAATAGAGTCATGTAATTATGCCTGCTCAGGCTATTTTAAAATGGATAATCATTTGAATTGAGTTGACATTTGAGCTGAGCCCTGAATGACAAGGCAGAGGCAGTCATGTGAAGATATGGGGGCAAAATGTTCCAGACAAAATGAACAGCAAATGCAAGGCCCTAAGGCAGCAATGACCTTGCTGTGCTCAAGGAAACGGAAGAAAGCCTGCGTGGATGAAACGCTGGGAAGGAGGAAAAGATGGCGCTGAGACAGACTGGAGGCAGGGTGGGCCCAGCCTTGTGGGCTGTGACATGGAGCAGGGAGAGTATTCAGGGTTCAGTGAGACATTACCGAGGGCTTTAAGCAAAGGGATGCTGGGATCAAAGTTCTCACTCTGGCGGCACACTCATGTCCTGTGAGAAACTAGTGGAGTCGAGAGCCTACTGGAGAATTCAGGGTAGGATCCAAATTAGATAGATCGAATCAGAGCGGGAAGGGTGCAGCCAGGAAATACGGGGTACTGGAAGTGAATAGAGAAGGTAGAGATGAGATTTTTGTTAATAGGCAGGATACGAGGCGTGAAGGAAAGAGAGGGGTGACTCTTCAGATTGCCTTCGGGGCTTTGACACTGGGGTGTTAGCTAAGTTAGGAGGGAAAGTTGGGAGAGCAGCAGGTCTGAGGGCAAGTGGCCAGTCAGAGTCCAAGCTCAGAACTCCACAAGAAGTGGTCAACGAGATCTGTATCTGCAGCCTGTGAGCAGGCGACTGTGTGTAAAACCATGGTGATGGGCAGCATCACCATGGAGAGGATGTAGCTAGGGATGAGGAGATCCTGGGGTCCAGTCCTGGGGTACAAGAAATTTGGAGGTCATG
>NC_022013.1:74993058-75006570 GCF_000317375.1 Microtus ochrogaster
CAAGAAATTTGGAGGTCATGGTGATGGGCAGCATCATCATGGAATGAGGAGATCCTGGGGTCAAGCCCTAGGGTGCGAGGAAGAGGAAAGGTAGTCAGGGGCGAGTGAAAGAAGACTGGACGGTGAGGATGGGTAGGTGGGTACTGCACGCCCAATGTGAGGGGAAGAAAGCTGGACGTGTTGAGATGATCTAGACTGGGGAAGAGCAAGGTCCCTGGAACCTTGGCAGCAAGATCGCGTGCTAGAAAAAGGCACCTGAGTGGAGTGGCTTCTGGAAAAGATGGCAACTCACTGAAGACACCTCGGTGAGAAGGACAGCGGAGAAATGGGACAGTAGCCAGGCAAGCGGGATGTCGAGACTTTCGTGTAAAAACCAACGCGATACTGGAGCACACTGAAACACCAGTGGGAATAGCCAGAGAGGGAGGGGATCGGTGATGGAAGAGATGATATGAATAACTGCAAGAATGGAGTCCTTACGAAAGTAGGGGGATTGATGGTCTGCTTGGCCTTTAATTGAGCATGGATACTTCAGTCATAGGGACAGAAGCCAAGATGACCACAGATACTGTATCTTCACCTTACGCTGGTTGATTATGTTATTGAACTGAAAGTGTATCCTGAACTCATAACCTCCCCTAATACCCTTCCAGCTCGCCTACTCTAATTATTCTCTTGAACACTTAAATTAGCCTACAGAAGAGCAAAATCATCTTCCACGAAGACTGCTTTATGATAGAGTACTAACTGTGTAATCTGTTGAAGACCAAACTGAAAGTTGAGAAAATGACTGTTTCACCATGTCTCACCAGATTGTAGTTAAAACCCGGAAGCTGAGAGGAGTAAGTAAGATGCCAACGGAGTATGAGACTCGGGATCCACAAGAATGTAGAACATGTCCTGGCAACAATACATCCTATGAGAGCATGCCTTTCTGACGTCATCTCCTTCTCGATGGAGGATGTGGGAATGTCACCAACCAACTCTGAGGGAGAGAGAGGCAGAGGAGTGCTAGGAGGTAGGGAAGAAAGGACAAGATGTAAACTAATCACTTTGGACAAAGAGAGCAAATGCAAAGGGGGAAGATGGGGTTACTATTTGATCGTTACCTACTAGAGGTTTCCGGACAAGGTTTAAAGCAAGACCAGCCAGTATCTGTCAGCTCCGTGTAATTACAAATGACTGCTACCGAGGTTAAGAGCAGGGCTGTAATGAGCACACATGGTCATGCCCACCATGTAAGCCATCGATGCTTCTAGGACTTCAAAGAGAAAGCAGTGCATAGAAATGCTCTCCCATATTGTTATCAAGACTATGTATATGTGTATTGGTGTACTATATCTATACACATATCTGTGCACAAGTGCATCCCGTGATGTGAGTCTGCACACAAACGCATGCATATACCCGTAGAAGCAAGTTTTCAAGCCAAGCATCCTGTAACAAGGATGACCAGCAATATGGTTCCATTTCACAGAAAAGCTCAGAGGAAGGCCGCTTGTTCAATAAACCACATGTACTTCCATCAGAGGCATGGAGCATCTATAATAAGAGGTTTGAATGTTCTTCCTGCCTTTCAAACCTCATGAGTACTGTATAAGCCAAAGCGTTCACCAGCCTGAGGTTTGGGTCAATGCTTAGATTTTATCCAACCTTTTAGAAAGTTTTCTGTGGACTTGGTATTAACCGTGGCAGATCCCACGTCTAAAGCCAGCATTTGCAGGCTAATGGATTAGCACCAGTGGGATCAGGTGGGCAGGTGTGAGTGTTTCAGACAGACTAAACTGCTGCACCCAAACCCCCACACTGCTCTCATCCTCCTCTTCTCCTCATCCTGCAGGTAAACCATGTCTTCAGCGATGGGCTCCGGGAGTATTCTTGCCTGGGTCGACAGTGTCTCTTCAGGCTCTAGGCCCCCTTCACCCTCTACACTCTGACCCTCGAGGCCTGCACAGCAGCAGGCTGTGCTCACTCAGAGCCCCAGCCTTTCTGAACAGACGAAGCCCATCCTCCAGACCCTCAGTTGGCTCCTACCATCCAGTCTGTCGGGTCCACCTCTGTAAGGTTACTGTGGGCTCAGCCAGCTAAGCCAAACGGGAAGATAACTCATCATGAAGTGATTCACAGATGCTTGGAGAGAGAGGATTGGGGAGATGGAACAACTCAGCTCAGGTGGATGAAAACGCTGTTTTTGCCAGGTGATGGTGGCGCACGCCTTTAATCCCAGCACTCGGGAGGCAGAGGCAGGCGGATCTCTGTGAGTTCGAGACCAGCCTGGTCTACAGAGCTAGTTCCAGGACAGGCTCCAAAGCCACAGAGAAACCCTGTCTCGAAAAACCAAAAAAAAAAAAAAAAAAAATGCTGTTTTCACAGAATCCCACATGGAAAGGGACAGGCTCCTGGGTGTATAATGACATGGGGCTACAGACATGGAGGCAAGATGCTTATAGAATCTGCACGTGGAACTCTGCAAGGCACACCTGTAGCTCTTGGACTGTGGTAAGGGCATTGTGAGCTCCCCCAAAAGGCCTTGTTCCACCTGAGATACCCCATGTGTCTATGAAGTCCCCCAAACTGCTGATTTCCTCGATGCCACCCCAAAAGTCTAATGGTGCTACCCAGTGCTATGAACTTCAGAGGCCTAAGTGCTCCATCCAGTCGGCTTCAATGCTAGCATCTTCAACTACACCGACAGCCAGCTGCTTCCCTTTCCAGCTTACAGTTATCCAGTCCTCGCCTCCACCAATGGCAGCTGCTGTACCAGCAAACCCACCACCATCACCATTCCCGAAGCGCCTCCATGAGGAGTCAGCCCTCCAGTTCTGCAGGCCTTCGGTGCCAGCCAGATAAACGTGTCTTGGTCCCTGCCATCAATGCATAATGGAAAGATTTGCTTAGATGTGATGGTCGGGAGTACACGGCTGGGCAGGGCCTGTCCCTTTCTGGTTTCCAACCCGCAGCCTTTTACTCAATACAGTATCTCCCTTGTGGCCTGCACAGGTGGAGGATGCACTGCTCGTGTGTGCCAGAGAACATGGACCCCCTAGTACTGCAAGTCACAGGCTCAGAAACCTCCAAGAAACCCACATGGCCAGATCAGAAGTTATGAGCATCGGCGAGATGGAGCCACGGTGTATTCAGGGCTGGAAACTCACTCCCATGATTTTACCCTCGCCCCAGGTGTAGAATACAGCTGCTCGGTGACTGCCACCAACAGCCAGGGAAGTGTCTTGAGTCCATTTGTCAAGGATCAAACCGGCCCCTCAGCCACCTCAGGCTTACAGCCTCCAAAGTTGCAGGCCAGGGATGCTCTTGAGATCTTAGCGGATTGGGACTCTCCAATGAGGACAAACAGTGAGATCATCAGCTATACCTCTTCACCCGTGAGCTGTTTGAAAGAGAACCCCGAGTGCTGTGAGCTAGTACAACACACAGTTCTTTTGATAAGCGGTCACTCGCAGTCAAAGACCTGAAGCCATTTCGCAGGTAAGGAGACAAGCTGGGCTTTCCGGGTGCAAGTCATTGTCCCTTCTGTTGTGCTCCATCAGCGCCACTGAGGCTCCCAGAGCCAGGTGCACACGCCACCTCCTGTGCATCAGCCGTGAACAGTAGACAGGCTCCACCTTCATTTAGCTACAGCGTGCTTTCCCAGTCTCTGGAGAACAGAACTATGACACGTGATGTTTCGATGCCAGCTTTCCAGAAAATCTGGAAGTTTGTCATCTGGAGTACATCATGAAGAGACGGGGCCGATCCCCTCCACTGAGTTGCAGCCCTCGACAGTTATTAAGCTGAAAGGAGGGCTGGAGAGATGGCTCGGTCCCCAGCCAGGGGACATGGGTTAGAGCCCTAGCACACACATGAACAGAGGGGCTTCTTCCAATAGCCTCACATCTGGTGGGGCACATGAGTCAAACCCACCAGGTTACCAAGCCAGCTAGACAGACGGGTGAGTCAGTGAGCTCCAGATTCAGACAGACCATTTTCTAAAAAGAATGTGAAAAGTGACAGCACCGTGTGCCACCCTCTAGCTTTCAAACACACCATACACACACACACACACACACACACACACACACACACACTCATACACATAGTCATGAGTTCACTGGACCAGTATTTGTCTAGAGGCTAGCCTTCTTTCATTCAAATCTAACACTTCTTCCAGGAATAATGGGGTCTTTGAGTTCTGTATCTGCCACAGAACTCCCTTGGTTTTGAACTCACGACTTCGCAGATGGTACCACTTTGCTCATGTGTATCATCCTAGGTTAGCCTGGCTTCTATGACATGCATAGAGGTGATCTAAACCAACATGTTTCCTGTAGCTTCCCAAAACCTGAGCATTTTCTATCATCCCATCTTAGGCACCTGACATCCCCAGAGAGAGTAACAAAAGACATTTTATGTGAAAATTTTAGTAAAATGAATATAATCATTTCTTTTTTAAAAAAAATGAAGTCTGCAAAAGTGTTGCTGTCCAGCCACCTCAGGTAAAACTCGGCTATGATTCTGACATGCGGTGTCAGGATGAGACCCAGCTACAATTATCTGTGGGTACACAGCTGTGAGGATAAAGCATTCGTGGTCTTATGCATCTACTCAGGGCAATTCTTTAGCATCATATCAAATATTAAACGGTACTTAAAAAGCTCTTCAGGTATTCTTCTCCACTGCTAATCTACATGCTATGTGAGTTGCCTTTGAGCTCCCACTGCTGAGGACATTTTAAAGGCCTATGTTGGGGTGCAGCCCTGCGTTTTGTCAGGGTTTCCTCTTGATGTGACCACAACACAGGTATTAAAATCATATCCATCTTGCGCCCCTCTGGGCACTGATATCTCAAAGGCTTCATGGAGAAAAGGGCTTCCCAGATGTCAACGTAACACTTTCTAGAGAGAAATGAAAAGACTAGAGTGTGGCCATCCTAGCGAGGCCGAGTGCCCCAACAGCTGAATCCTTGACACAGCTGGTGAAATAATATAACAGAGTATCAAACCTCTATCAGTTGATTTCAGTCCTTCTTGTCTTTGTGGGTTTTACATCATATTGATATTTACCAGACACAATGAAAACCAGTGTGTTCATCTTGGGGCGCCCCCAGCTGACTAGTAGAAAGCAGTTTGGGAATCTTCAAGAACCAGAAAGAAAGTGGCCAAGGACTTCCTGATTGTTTGCTTGTTTCTGTTGTTGTTTTAAGGAAGGGTCTCACGTAGCCCACTATGGTCCGGAACTCACTACATCATCGAGGATCGTGAACACCTGACCCTCCCGCCTCCACATTCCACGGGCTGGAATTGCAGGCTTGGGCCACCACCTCCAGCCTTTTTTGTTGGTTTCTGTTTAAGACAGGTCTCCTGTAGTTTGTGCTGGCCTTGAATTTCTGATCCTCGTCCTTCTTCTCACCTCGCGTGTAGGGACCGCAGGTGACACACTGCTCAGACGGAGCAGTGCTAGGGACCGAGTCTAGGCCTGCATCTGTTCTCAATAAGTGTTCTACCAATTGCATCCCTTGCTTGACTCGCGACTTTAAAACAAGCCACAGAGAATCCAGAAAAAGCAGTCCTATGCGGAAAGTCAAAACTGACCCAACAACATTGCTTATCAGTCTGGCCCGCCATGCACCCTGGTGAATCTGCTCACCGATGAACTGGCACGTGGCAGTGTAGAGATGTGTAAGAGAGGGGAGAGAGGGAGGGAGAAGGAAAAAGAGTTTGCTTTAGGCACCTCTCCTGTGGCAGAGATAATACCCTGACAAGATTAATTTCGTGGGGGATGGGCTTATGGTGCAGGAGAAGTGTCTGTATTCTGTCAATCATGATTTAACTAAACGCTGATTGGCCAGGCAGGAAGTAGAGGCGGGGCAACGAGAATAGGAGAATGCTGGGAAGGAGAAAGCCCGTTCCTCACCAGTCCTGCCCAGACCACGAACGGAGCAGCATGTGACCTGACCCCTGCTGGAAAAGGTACTGAGCCATAGATAAGAATAATGTGTTAATATAAGTTATAAGGGTTAATAAGAAACCTGAGCTAATGGGCCAATCAGTTTATAACCTAATGCAGACTGTGATTTTCTCTGGGACTAAACGGCTGGGGGACCAGGCAGGACAGAAACCCCAATAAGGCTGCCCTCAATGTTCCAGACTTATGTGAGCCCACTGATGAGTCCGTCAGCAGCCAGGGCAGTTGGTCACATGGTACGCAGAGTCAGGGAGCAGGGTGAGGTGAGTGCAGGAGCTCCACTCACTTTCTCGAGTTTGCTTGTTTCTGGTGGGGCTTCCCACCTCGGTTTAAGGCAGTCAACAGGAGCCTGCAGAGGAATGCCCGGAGGCTAATTATCCCTCGCAGGTGTGCCCAGAGGCGCTTCACTTAGGTGTTTCCTGATCCTGTCAGGCTGACAGTTCATGCTAACATTCACCGAGCCACAAAGGAAATGCAAAGCATAAATAACTAAGAAGGCAAAAATGCAAAACAGAAGCCATGGAGAACAGAGACTATGGGCAAAAGGAGAGGAGGCGGGAAAGAACAAGACATAACCGGACCCAAGAGGAGGGAGCAGGGAAGAAAGGTGACTGACCGCACACCTGAGGGAATGGTTGGGTCATCAAGTCAACGGGCGTGGGAAGAGAGCAGCAAGTGTTTGCCCGCAGCCAGAGGCACTCAGCGCTAAGCAGGGGCCTTTGTGTTGGGAAAGGTTCTGCCGTGGAAACGGGTAGATACCGGCTATGAGGCAAAACATAATTGATTAATCGAGCTTGACTAGGTAGTGATAAGGTGTCTCGTGATGGATAATGTAGTGTGTAGGGGGGTTAACTTTGCCCCCCAGAGGTCTTCGCGTGAGCTAAGGGAGCCTGTTTTAAGATGTCAGATGTCATGTGAGGAGATCCATTACCACAGAGCCTTCATAATCTGGAAGCCTTCCCAGGGAGTTGCTTGGCTCTGCCTAGCAGGTAGGAGGAGGCAGGATCACACAAAGCTGTACTGCCCACTGCTGTGTTCAGTACCTTTTCACAGCACCAGAATTTTCTCTCTGGACAGAAAACGTAGAGTTTCTTTACTCCATACATCCGTCTCTAGGCCAGAACTGACCACTTACCAAACAGATGAAGGTCTGTCTTTGAGTTTGCAAATCAGAAGGCTGAAACTGTTCAAACTTTCCATAAAAATAGAAGTGTGTCGTTATTCTAAAGCTAGCTGTTCATAAATACAAACTTTTTCGTTTTCTTCTGAAACTTTTCAAAAATTGTCCCAGAGAGATCTAAGAATCATCCTTGGTTCTACCTTGTTTCCTGTAAGTATGAAATTCGTATCTATGCCTGCACTGCCATGGGATGTGCCTCCAGCGACTGGGCATCTACCCAGACCACAGAGGTACCACCCCTGATGCAACCAGGCCCACACCTGGAGGTGCAGACAGCCGCAGGAGGGTTCCAGCCCATGGTAGCTGTGTGGCGGGCAAGACCCCGCGAGCCCAATGGAAAAACCGTATGCTTTGAATTATACCGAAGACAAACAAAAACCCATCCTGGAAAGGCCAGTCCATTGTTAGCCGACAGTGGAAGCTTCAGCTCACTTATGGATTTGGAGCTACTAACTTTCACAGAGTAGGGTATCAGGGAAGAATCTGTGTCTTATAAAACTCAAGGCAGAGATTCCTTCTACCCTGTCCCTTGCAATCCCAAAAGGCACTTAGTGAAATGCACTTTTACAGAACGTTGTAAGATCCCTTCAGTTTTTCTCGGCAGCCAGTGAGGGAGGGGACCATTTATTTACACTCTTCATTTCTTGGTCCTGGGTCCACATGCTTGGTTTTGCTGTGGGTTTCAGGTGGATCCTGTAGCTGTGATGTGGTCTCTGCTGTTAGGCTTCCTTCCTCCTGGGTCGCTTCGGTTATAAGTATTCCTTAAACCATCCCTAGGGAAAGAGCTCGTGGTTTGTAACAAAGCGAAGCACAGTGGCAAACATGGCCAGTCACCGTGTTCCAGAGAAAGCAGAGGTGTTGAGAGGAACCAAAAGGCTGTCGCTAATCTGCCTGTGGGAAGAAAGACATTTAAAGACCAAGCCATCTGTCAGTCAGTGGTATTAATACCTTACGTATCTCTTCAAAGACTAGAAATTTTTGAGAATGATATTTTGAAATCTATGAGACTGTATGCGAGACTTTGATTGCCATGGGATCTGCGTGCAATATCCCCGCAGCAGCAATGCATTTCCTAAGAGGATGGATCTGATGTCTCGGTACCTCCTTGTAAGTGAGGCACACGGGGTTGCACTCAGCCACACACTCACCTGGGGCTTGATTTTACCCAGCAAATCAGATGTTTGAATGACAAAGATTAGAATAGCTGGGCTGTGGTGGGGCACACCTTTAATCCCAGCACTCGGGAGGCAGAGGCAGGCGGATCTCTGTGAGTTCCAGCAGCCTGGTCTACAAGAGCTAGTCCCAGGACAGGAACCAAAAGCTACGGAGAAACCCTGTCTCAAAAATAAAAAAAAAAATAAAAAGATTAGAAGTCTTGATAGAATTACCCTTCAGCCCCAGTTCAAAGTCTCTTTCCCACACTGTTTCCGAGACCATCCTCCCCCTGTCCCTTTAGTGTTGTAGGCTCCCGTAGTGTCTCTTCTACTTAAACCTACCTTGGTTTCTCTAGCTTGCAGTTCACAGATACTTGCCAAATGCATAAACCCTGAAGGTCAGGCAAATACCAAGAAAAATATTCAGATTAAAAAATATATATCTTATTATATATAAATATAGAAATATTTGTTAAATTTTATTATAATATATTATATAATATATATATATTATAAATTTATATATATATATCCCAAAAAGCTGGTCAAGGGGGCTGTAGCTCAGTTGGCACAGTGCCTGCCTAGCAGGCGAGACTCCCCAGGTCCCTTCGCCACAGCTGCGGTCATACAGTGTGATGGTACTTGCTTGTAATCCCAGCACTCCAGAGGTTGAGGCAGGAGAATAAAGACCAGAAATATCAATAAAATGACCAGGAATGTGATAGATACAAAGAAGTGTGATTTGGTTAGAGGTAACGTTTTATACGTGAAAAGACTCTCTCAGGACAAAGCTGTTCTTTCATAAGTCTCCTGAGGAAGCTAGTATTGCAAATGTAAATCAACTCTTGAATTGGAGAACTATACACACATAAATCTAAATTTATTGTTTGTAATTACAAATCTAAAAACTCTCTTAAAAGCCAGAGTGTTCTCTTGGTTAGGTGCCAACTGTTTGGTTGCAAGACCTAATCTAAATAGATGGGAAGCTATTTATAGTATTTATTGACTTTTCCCACTTACATGTGAGTATGTGTCCACAGAAATACTGTTTTATGATAGGATGACTGCCCAGATAATGCTGGAGCAATTATACAGCAAGCTTGGTTACCTTCTGCCGGGTGGTGGCGGTGCACGCCTTCAATCACAGCAGGTGGGGGCAGGTGAATCTCTGTGAGTTCTTGGTCAGCCTGGTCTACAGCAAGTTCCAGGAGAGCCATGGCTACAAAGAGAAGCCCTGTCCCAAAACAAAACAGAAAAACAAACTTTGCTACCTTCTTGTTCTTAATTCTGTGAATGTCTGTGTTTGTCTGTGTGTGTGTGTGTTTATACACCTGTGTGTGCAAGTACCCGTGGAGGGCATTTGGTCCACTTGAGCTGTAGTTAAAGGCACTCTGTGTGTACTAGGAACCATGCTCAGTGAGTATAATCACTCTTCACTGCCACGTCCTTTCTGCAGCCCCTCAAGGTAATCAGAAAGCACAGCAACCCAGAAGGTGTAGGGTGGCCTGTGGCTGGTGTCTGGAAAGAACAAGTCTTTGCTGTCCTTGTGCCGGGCCCTGCATGGCCCTCCCTTTGTCCCGTCTCATTCGCTCCACGAGGATGTGTGCACTGGGCTCTCAGCTGGGTTCTTGAGCAGGTGGAACTGGCATAGACTCCTTGGACAGCAGCAAGCACTCAGATACTGCAGGTAAACCACTGATGGCTGCTGCCTTGGCCCGTGCTGTGTCGTTGGGGGAATGCAGGACCATATATGGTAGAAGTCTTAGCTCCATTTTTTTAAAATATTTATTTATTTATTATGTGTACAGCATTCCTTCCATGTGTGCCCGCAGAAGGCATCTACGTCCGAGGCATGTGTTGTATCTCTCTAGTTAGGTTTCTCATCAGGCGTGTCGGTTGACCAAGGGACCCACATCCGAGGCAGAGGTGAATCGAAAGGGGGCTGTTGCCTTTGTAGCTACTCCTGCCAGCTTTGAGTCACAGCTGTCTCCTTGATCACTTCCCCTAAGTGGTTAACATTGCAAGCGTGAGCTGTCACATCCGACTTATTCTAGTTCATTTCTGAGACAGGGTCTCACTGTATTCCTGTGTGGCCTAGCTCTCAAATGTAGACCATGCTGGCCTTGAACTTATAGACAGACATCTTCCTCTGCCTCTTCAAATACTGGCTATAAAGTCAAGCACTACAATGGGCATCTCATTCTTCTCTTCTTTTTTTTTTTTGGTTTTTCGAGACAGGGTTTCTCTGTGGTTTTGGAGCCTGTCCTGGACCTAGCTCTTGTAGACCAGGCTGGTCTCGAACTCACAGAGATCCGCCTGCCTCTGCCTCCCTAGTGCATCATTCTTCTCTTCTTAAAGGAAAGACCCACTCTTTACCTATGGAGGTAGAAATGAGGTCTGTGGTAGAATCTTGTTTATGCAAATAAAGCTTGCCTGAAGATCAGAGGGCAGAGCTAGCCACTAGCTAACCATAGAGGGCTGGAGGTCTATACAGACAGGAAGTGATGTGGCTGGGCAGAGAGAGAAAATGAGAAGGGGGAAGGAAGTTGAGAGGTAGGTGACAGTGGCTTGGCTCCTTCGTCTCGCTGATCTCTCAGCATTTCTGCTGTATCTGACTCTGGGCTTTTATTATGAAGACCTGTTAGACTCGTGCTACAGAGCTCAGCATTTACTGGGGAAGTTCCTGTCTCCATCTAGCAATGTTTTCTTGGTAAACCTGTTTCCCTTCCTGCCGTATTGCGCTGTTTTGCCTTGTTTCTCTCATCCTCTGGAGGTATAAGAGTTAACACTGTGAAGCAAGACTTTCTGAGTTGAGAAAAGTTGAGTCTCCATTTCAACCCAACCTCCTGGGAGCCTGAAATTCTAAAGGCTCAAACACGGAAAGATTATTTGTCGAAAAGAAAACCACGTGAGATACAGAACCTGAGTGGAGGGCGTTAGGAAACGGCTGTTTATAGTCCACGGAGGTGGGAAGGTGGCTTTGTGGAACAAGGCATACAGAGTTCTGTTAGAAACCCAGCCGTCCATGGGAGCGCCGAATGAAGGGCTGTCCGCCGGAATCTGATTCTTAACCCCTTAAGTGTGTTTTCATGCCTCCGAGCTGAATGAAATCCTTCCAGGAAAAGACTGTTCTTTAAACGAGTGTCCCGTGGCTAGGCAGAGCCAGGGGACACCTACACACTCAATTGGCATTTTCTCCTACAGTGCCACTTTTTACTTTGGCCCCTCCCAACTGGACTGTGCTTAGCTATACGCTTTATACCCCGAACTTCTGTCAGAAAGTTCTGGATGAATGAACAAGCAAGTTAGGGCAGTGGTCTTCCCGCGGGCCTCAGGAAGAACCTGGTGAGCCTCCCTCCTGAGCTGTCCCAGGGTTTTGCAGATTTGAGGGTGGAGCCCAGGGCTTTGCACATGCAAGCCGAGCAAGGCTTCTACCACTGAGCTCGGCCCCCAGCCCTGCACTTTAGCTTTTACCTCAGGGAGAGATGTCTGGCTAATGAGCAGCTCCAGGTAATTCTACATTCATATTCATACTCTCGCTTAAGGCAACGACTCACCATGGAGTTGCCCGGGCCTGCCAGGGCTCCCTTTCACTGACTCGTGCTGACAGGGACTTAATTAGCTCTCCTGAAACTTCCCCACATTGACAGGTTTCTGCAGTGAGCACCCACACACACTCAGAGGCTCCGAGGGCTTCTGGTGCCTAGTGCCTGGGTGACTGAGAATCTCCAGCTCAGTCTTACAGGAGACTTTCTGACTCACTGATGTGTGGGTCCAGTCTTGAGGCTAAGGCTGAGGGAGCCAGGGCATGCTGGGAGCTGCTGCTGCTTAACCAACCAGTGTTGTTGCCCAAGAAGAGGATGGAGGGAAGGCTGTGAAGGAAGCAGAAGGGATCCTTAGAGTCCGAGGATGTCCAAAGGCAGATGGATTAAAACGTCAGTAGGGTACTGGGGGTCTCCATCAAGGCTGCCAAAGCACAGGTGATGAGCAGAAGAGAAGGAGAGAGAGAGTGGCGTCGCGCCTTTTGGATAATTGAGCAATTTAGTTTCTCCAAGCCTTCCCTCATTGCCTTAGCACTTGTTATAATAGAATGTCTCGGACCATGTAGCCTATACCGTGAACATTTATCGTCCACAGTCTGGGAGATCTTACAATCCAGGTGCCCATAGCTGCCTCGTATAGTGAGCAACCACTCTGCTTTGCAAAGGCATCTTCTCATCGTATCTCACAATGCAGGGCGGAGAGGGAGAGGAACCGGGCAAGAGGAGGAAGACACAGAGGGAGAGTCTCCTCTCTTAAGGGTACCATTTCCATCTGTAAGGGCCCCATTCCGCCCATCCCGCAGGAACTCATCACTCTAAGAGATAACTCCGTGGACCCTCACACTGGGACCAAGACTCAACACGGGAATTTTCAGCAGTCATCCAGCACGCAGCATCTCCTTGTAAGTAGTTCCTCCCTCCAGCTCCTAGTTCAAGAAAGTAAGCTACAAGAGTACAAAGAAATTCACATCAAGTTTTACCTTTTATTTGTTTGTTATTTATTCATTCATTCATTTATTGTGAGACAGGGCCTTGCTATGTAGCCCCAGCTGGACTTGAATTCACAGAGGTCCACCTGCCTCTGTCATCTGAGTGTGGGGATTAAGGGCATGTGCCACTGCACCCTGTGTTAATTTTACCTTCTCTGGGTAGATCTATGTAATCTACAGCTTGTGAAACTTGACAAAATAAATCCTGACCCAACGCACTTTCATTTAATAGTAGTATTTAGCTTTAAATTATGCTGACACAGGAGAGGCCAGGAGGCCATTTTCAGAATAAAAAAAAAATGGCCAGTTATGCTCTGCCCCACTTGGCTTGGGTACTGGACCATGACTGGGAGCGGTGAGGGAAGGAAGGACAGACAGACATGCCGTGCAGAAGGCTGGGGTCAGGAAGGGTGTGTGAACTCCTCAGGCTGTGAGCATCCAGGAGGAGGACGCAGCAGCTCCTAGTTTTTGTCCACACTGATCAGTCAGAGCAATACCAGCATTTGAACCCAGCGAGGCTTTGCCTGAGCCTAGCCACCATGAGGAATGACTTTGCCAGTTCCCATGAGTTCAAGGCCTTGGAGAACTTGGCTTGGCTGTGGCATGACAACAATATACATTCACTCAGGGCTTCCTTCACTCACGCAGGACTTCCTTCACTCACGCAGGGCTTCCTTCACTCACGC
>NC_022013.1:75006710-75009220 GCF_000317375.1 Microtus ochrogaster
GGGCTTCCTTCACTCACGCAGGGCTTCCTTCACTCACGCAGGGCTTTCTTCACTCACGCAGGGCTTCCTTCACTCATAGCTACTCCTTCCTGCTTCCTTCCTCCATACTTCCTCCCTGCATGCTACTCCTCACCAAAATGAGTATGGACCCATCAGCAGTGATGCCTCTATTATGACCTAACCTATTTACTTACTAATAAATTCATTTTAAAAGTTATAAAAATATCATAATCTGTAAGTATAAATAAGTAATAAATGTATTACACTTATAGGCTACGGGTCCTTAGTGCCTTGGAGGAAAGCAACATCATCAATGTGATAGCAAGTCTTTGCTACAGCCAATAGCAGAGGAGCACATTAAGGTAGACTGCAGCCAAGGGGATTGTCCTGTTTGTCTGGGGAGGGGACTAAAGGAATTCCTCTACACAAGAGAAGGAGTAGACACCAGACCTTGGCTACCAAGGCAGGACTTAAGGCTGTTGTTCTTTCTTCACTCGTTCTTCAGTCCTTCCATCCCTCCATTCCTCCGGCCCTCCATCCCTCCCTTATCTTGTCCCTACATCACTTCTTACAGTACAATGCTTAGGCAAGCTTGGGGGTTAAAAGTGAATGTGCTCAAAAAAAAAACATAGATAGGAATATAATTCAACCAATATCATAATAGCTATTATTATCACCCTTCCTCCTTAATAAGGAAGAGGACTCTAAACTTGGCCTGTTTTACCATGTGCCTTCCTACGAACCGAGAAAATTAAGCGCTCTCGGTGAGCATGACTCATCCACGGTCTGCTTTCTCCATCAAGGCGACATGGCATGTGTGAAATGCGGCCAGTCGGAAGCAAGTATTGCGCAGTGCAGCCCTCACACCAAAGACACCCGTGAAGGATAGGGACCCCCTGTTTCTCCAACTCTCACAGCTCCTGTTCTCTAAAAGAAAACTGTTAGAATCCCAGAATTTGGACTGGGCCGATGGCTCAGCTGTACAGTGTAAGCACAATGCCCTGGGTTCGAATCCCAGAACTCATGTTAAAAGAAAAGCCAGGAATAGCCAAGGACACCTGTAACCAAAGGACTGAGGATGCAGAGGCAGAGGCATGACAAGTGCATCTTCGGGGCTCACTGAGCACCCAGCGGCGCTCACTGGGGGAGCCCCAGACCACAAAGGCTCAAAAAGAAGGTAGATCATGGCTGAAGAAACACAGCTGAGGTTACTTAAGGTTATTTAAAGTCTTGCCTCTGCACCCGTACACATGTGCACACGTACCCCCACACACTCGTACACACACACACTTGTGCGTGCACACCACAAACTTGGCTGACATTTAATTTCACGTGGTCCCCTTTGTGTCATTCAGGTGTGTTATGGGAGTAAACATTCTGTATTAGTAGGATGCCTAGGTCTTAGGCCCATGCTGTACCCCCAGCCCGAGATGAAGAGAACTCTGGTCTATATCAATGAATCTTTAATCAGTAGTAGACTGTGTCAATCTCTAATCAAGATCACGAGTGGCTGTGAATGGGCGGGGGGCTGGGGGGCTCCTTACGACTGTCTCGGAAACAATCACTGACACAGCCCTAGACCGTCCCCCATCACTGAGAGTCTTACTGCGCTTCTCTGTGCTGGCTCCTTGTCTCATCTTGCTTGCTTTCTGATGCTGTCACTGCACCAGACCCCTTTCCTAAGCTTTTTCTGCACCACATTTAGCCGCAACTTATCAAGCATGTTTTCTGTTTGGCTTTGGACTTGCATTTAATTAGGTATTAATCTCACTAACGTATTTCTGACCAGCATGGAGGCTTCTGTTTGTTTAGTTTTCCCACAAGAACTGAGCTCCCTCTGCCTCGTGTCCCACAGCTCAAGGTCTTAAATGATTTATCGATAGTGTCTCACTCAGCCTGTCTGAGTTCAGGGATGGAGCTTTGGCCCCCAAAGACATTCCCAGAGATAGCAAACTCAGGGCTACCGCTGGGCCATGGCCCACATCCCATTTAGCCTTGGTCACGTCAGTCATTCTCGGGAGAGCCTTTTACCTCCCTCGGGACTCTGTTCCTAAGCCGTCATCATTCAGTCTTTCACATTGCCTTTGAAACAGTTACACACACATCTGGACACAGTTATAGTTACAAGCACACCTGAATACAGTTACACACACATCTGGACAAAGTTACAAGTGCATCTGAACACAGTTACACACATCGCATCTAAACACGGGTAGAGATGGGCTTACATTTCAATAAGGCAAATTAGAGAATGCCATCTAATGAACAAACTTTAATATAAGAACAGTATTGTGTGTGTGTGTGTGTGGTGTTCATGAATGCTGTGCACACATGAGTGTAACTTCGAGTTGTACAAGCATGTGTCTTTATACAGAGACCTGAGCAGGACATCACGTCTTCCCCTATTGTTCTCCCGTTCACAGCTTGAGTCACGTCTCTCACTGGGCCCAAAGCTGACTGTAGATGTCTGTCACAGGGCTAGCCTGAACCCAAAGCTGACTGTAGATGTC
>NC_022013.1:75009478-75012028 GCF_000317375.1 Microtus ochrogaster
AGCCTGAACCCAAAGCTGACTGTAGATGTCACAGGGCTAGCCTGAACCCAAAGCTGACTGTAGATGTCACAGGGCTAGCCTGAACCCAAAGCTGATTGTAGATGTCTGTCATGTGGCTAGCAATCTGCCAAGGTCCACCGGTCTGTCTCCTTAATGCTGAGGTTATGGGTATAGGCGGTTATGGATCTATGCAGCTGTGCCCAGTTTTGCACAAGTCCTGGAAATCTGAACTCAGGTCCTTGTACAGAAAACTCTCTTCACTGACTGAGCCATCTGCCCAGCTCAAGAAGAAAACGTTTTTGAAAGTGAGGTTTCTATGTATTCTTAACCCTCAAGGTTCTAGAGTAATGAACCATACAGAAAGAGATATAGATTGAACATATAATGCTCTAAGGGTTTGCAAAATTTGTATTGCTTTATAACAACTAGTTGGAATCCAGAAGTGAGCCGTGGGTTGCCAGGCAGCCTTGCTGCATCCTCCCCCATCTTTTCATGTGAACCATACCATGATGATCACTGCTAGCTTCTTGATGTGGCGATGCACTAAGGAAGAAATACTCGAAGAACGTTAAGGCATTAGCTCCTCGGTCCTACTTTCATTTCTGTTGCTCTCACAAATAATACAACAAACCCACTTAGCAGGGAGGTGATTGTTTTGGCTTAAAGGTCACACTCCATCATTGAGGGAAGTCAAGGCAGGAGCTCAAGCAGGAACATGAGGCAAGAAACAGTGGAGCACAGCTGAAGCAGGTCACACCTGATTGTGGGTCACATGACTGATGCGGGTCACGTGGCTGTGGGTCATGTGGCTGATGCAGGTCACACCTGATTGTGGGTCACATGGCTGATGCAGATTACAACTGATTGCAGGTCACATGGCTGATGTGGGTCACATGACTGATGCGGGTCACATGACTGATACAGGTCACATGGCTGATGCGGGTCACACAGGCTCATGCTTGGCCGGCTGCCTTCTGGAATTGCTTGCCCAGAGAAGAATATGCTCACAGTGGGTTGGCCTCTCCCACACAATTAAAAGTCTAGATGGTCCCAGGAACATATCCATGGACTAGCGTGATTCAGACAGTTTCTCAGTCAAGACATTCCTTTCAAATGACTCTAGCCTGTGTCAAGTTAACAATTAAAGCTACCAAGGACCTTGGAGTCATTCTGTAAGGTAGGCACTGTTACTTCTTTTGCATTATCAGGAACCGAAGTGGCTCAGCCAGTTACCCAGTTGAAGTGGGGAGGGGAACGGCTCAGATCCTGACCTGCTGTAACTTCCCGGCCCCACTTCATGCATTGTTCTTCTGAAGCACAGCTCCCTCATGTCTGGGAGGAACGCAGATGGGTTCCAACCTGGCTGCAAAACTTCCTGGCTCTCTGTCTTTAGCGAGGGAGTTACACTTGTGTCTCTTATCTGGTGGGCTGGTTAGTTCTTGTCCACTTGATACAAGCAACTGTCATCCAGAAAAAGGGAATCTTTTAATTTTTTTGTATGACAAGAAGTTTCTTTTTTTTTCTTTTTTTTAATTAAAAATTTCCGCCTCCTTCCCGCCTCCCTTTTCCCTCGCCCTTCCCCCACTCCCCACGCCCCACTCCCCAATCTCTCCCCATTTTTCCCTTCTCACTTTTCTCTCCCCATCTCCACTTTCCTCCATCCCATCCCACCCCCCAGTTTCCCAGGTCCTCCCCAACTCCATCCAGGTCTAGGAAGGTGAGCACCCAAACAGACTAGGCTCCCCCAAAGCCAGTACATGCAGTAGGATCAAAACCCACTGCCATCGTCCTTGGCTTCTCAGCAGCCCTCATTATCCACCATATTCAGAGAGTCCGGTTTTATCCCATGCTTTTTCAGTCCCAGTTCAGCTGGCCTTGGTGAGCTCCCAATAGATCAGCCCCACCATCTCAGTGGGTGGGTGCCCCCCTCGTGGTCTTGACTTTCTTGCTCATGTTCTCCCTCCTTCTGTTCCTCATTTGGACCTTGGAAGCTCAGTCCATTGCTCCAATGTGGGTGTCTGTCTCTATCTCCATTTATCGCCAGATGTAGGTTCTATGGTGATATGCAAGATATTAGTATGGCTATAGGATCAGGCCATTTCAGGCTCTCTCTCCTCAGCTGCCCAAAGACCTAGCTGGGGACACCTCTCTGGACCACTGGGAACCCCTCTAGAGTCAAGGCTCTTGCCAAACCTAAAATGGCTTCCTTAATTAAGATATATACTTCCCTGCTCCCATATCCATCCTTCTATCATCCCAACCATCCCATTTCCCCAAGCTCTCTCCATCCTCCCCTTCTCACTTTTCTCTCCCCATCTCCCCTTTCCCCATCCCACCCCACCCCCCAGTTTCCAATTTTTGCCCAGCAATCTTGTTTACTTCCTATATCCAGGAGGATAACCATATGTTTTTCTTTGGGTTCACCTTCTTATTTAGCTTCTCTAGGATCAATGTTTTTTATTTATGGCTAAAACCCAATTATGAATGAGTATATCCCATGTTCATCTTTTTGGGTCTGGGTTACCTCACTCAGGATAGTGTTTTCTATTT
>NC_022013.1:75015742-75016592 GCF_000317375.1 Microtus ochrogaster
ATCTCTTCTGATTGATTTTAGTTTGAAGTCAGATTTGTTAGAAATTAGTATGGCCACACCCGCTTATTTCTTAGGTCCATTTGCTTGAAAAACCTTTTCCCAATCCTTTGCTCTGAGTAGATGTCTGTCTTTGTGGTTGAGGTGTGTTTCTTGTAAACAGCAAAATGTTGGATCCTATTTTCGTATCTAATCTCTTAGCCTGTGCCCAGCTAAAGGGAATCTTAATTGAGAAAATGTCTTCATCAGACTGGCCTGGAGGAAAATCTATGGGGCATTCTCTCGATTAACTAGTGATGTGGGAGGGCCCAGCTCAGTGGGTGGTGATATTCCCGGGCATGTGGCCTTGCATTAGATGGGTGAGCAAGCCAGTAAGCAGCATTCCTCCATGATCTCTGCTTCAGTTCCTGCTTCCAGGTTTTGGCCTTGGCTTCACTTGGTGATAGAGTATGATATGCAAGTTTAAGCCAAAAAAAAACCCCAAAAACCTGTCTTAGTTACTTTTCTATTGTTGTGATGAAATACCATGACTAAGGTAACTTGTAAAAGAAAGCATTTAATCTTGGGATCACAATTCCAGAGGGTTAGAATCCATGACAAACCTGACATGGAGTGTAGCATCAGGTCACAGTCCAGCATCAAGGGTCAGTAGGACGAGAACTTCCACTGGGCTTGAAGCAGAAATCACAGTGTGACTGCTAGGTCACTCTGACTCTCTTGAAGGACCATCATTAGCTAACTTCTTTTTTTTGATTTTTTGACCCAGCAATACCACTCTTGGGAATATATCCAAGAGAGGCCCTATCATACAACAAAAGTATATGCTCAACTATGTTCATAGCAGCATTGTTTG
>NC_022013.1:75017427-75028241 GCF_000317375.1 Microtus ochrogaster
TCAATAAATAAATAAATTAAAAAAAAAAAAAAGTAGATAAGGATGGAAGCTTGTCATTTCCCTCTTTCAGTTCAGCCCAAGGCCCAGTGGTGAGATGCTGCTGCCCACATTTAGGGTGAGTTGTCCCACCTCCACATAATCAAGGCCATCCCTCACTGATGTGCTCAGAGGCCAGCCCAACCTGGACAGCGCCTCACTTAGGCTGCTCTCCCTGTCACTCTAGATCCCGAAAGACTGACGGTTGACATTAGCTAGCATAGAATTAAGCAGGAAAGAATCCTGAGTAGTCCAGGCTGGTATCACACACTTATACTGGAAAGTTTGCCTTTACATAGCAAATGGCATAAACATCTATGCCCTTCAGTTTCCTTGTGAAATGAGAGTATTAATGCCAACTGGATGGCATTGTTGGAATGATTAAATACCTTGATTAAACAATGAACTACAAGGGACATGATCAACCTCTTGGCATCGCAGCCTGCTTCTCCATCTACAAAGTTCATGCTGGGGTGATCCACATAGTTCAGCTACAACAACAGCGATCGCACAATACTTTCAGGAAGTTTTCAGTTTTGTTTTGGGTCCGTTTCTCCCTTGGTGCCCAGGGGGCCTGTGGGTCAGACACACCTGAGAGCACATGCAGCAAGCAAGCTGAGGGCCGAGGGAGCTGGTTTCCGCCTCCTGTGCATCCCCTCTGAGATCAGAATGATACCAAGTTCCTGTTCCCTCCAAAGTGGAACAGACAGCGCACAACTTAGCAAGCAGTAAACTCCGAACCTTCACTCTTACGAAGCGTGGACTCGGATTAATTCGGTGTTTCATGCTGTGTTCAAGCCGGTTCTCTAACCTCGTGGTTTAGAACAGAGTCCTAGCCGTATCTATCGAGCAGTCTAACCAGGGCAGCAGCAGCAGCCTCAGCGGTGGAGACCAGGTGGTCATTTCTAACATGGGAGAAGTCTCCTAACTTGTGTAGTTACTTCACATCTCTGAACTTCAAAAGTACCAGTAGAAAGTGAGACAATGTCCCTCCCTCCACCCACCCACTCACCCTTCTTCCCCTGTGTCCCAGAATTCAAGTAAAATCGTGTTCCTTCTTGCCTGATCCAAAGTGTTGTGGATGAAAGGAACCAGGAGTGCAGGGACTCTGTGCAAGGAAGGTTCTCAGCGAGGTTATCTGGCAAACAGAGGCGCTGGGCAAAGTCCATCTGGTGATGAAAGAGGGTCAGAAAGGTAGACAATGAGGCAGGCGGCTTCACCAAGCCCTCCAACAAGTAGCCCTGCCGGGCTGGAATCTGTAGGCTAGTCACAAAATAAAACAATTCCGTAGCCAGACTCATTGCTGTCTCCAGCCATGAGCCTCTCTATCCAGTTCTGGCAAAGCCCATTCTTGTGTGTTACTACTCAACCATATTCAAAAGCCACGGCAAGCTACCCCTTAAAAAGGCCTGCGCGTGAATGGCAAGGGAACGCTCTCCAAGAGTGTAGAGGGACCCATAGGATTTCCTTGATTGTGTCTTTTTATTTATGAGGCATAATTTATGAATGCCGGGAGCAAACCACGCTGACTGATGACTAAAGAGTGCCAAAGCCATAAATCAGGAGCCATGTAGGAAGCGCGGACTGTGATCGAATCTATTGAATTAGCTGTTGGCCCGAGCCAATACAGGTATTGGAAAGACCCTTTTAATATCTATTTGTCTCCCTCGCGGGAGTGTGATAACAATCACATTCCATGCCCCTGGGAAACAAATAATTTAATTGTTTGCCTGTTAACACGCGACCTATTTACTCTGCTGATTAATGACTGACTGCCATGGCTGCCCATGCTCTATTTTTTTTTTAATTTCTGAGGTGAATTGTTAGCACTGTATTTTCACTCTCTGGTTTGTACAAACAACGAGGGCTCTTTCCTACTGCCACCCAGAATTACTGAAATGCTGTCTAATCAAACACTCCCTGAGGAAACATGTGAGGGATGTCACCAAAGAGCATCCCATGCCGTCATGAGGTCATGTGTTCGAACCCCTAGGATCTAGTTCAAACAAACAGGCAAACAGAAGTAGTAGCACATAGTTCTAGTGCAGTTGAGACAGATAGGACCCCTGGGGCTCACTGGCCAGTCGAGCTCCAAGTGGGGGTCCCTGTCTCAAAACATAAGGCGGAAAGTAATTGGCAAAGACACCTGATGTTACCTTGGATTTCTGCACATGCGTGCACGCGCGCGCGCGCGCGCGCACACACACACACACACACACATATTAGTGTTTGTTTTCAAGATTGTAGGTAGTCCTGATGCTAGAACACACTCTAAACAGACACATGTAGTAGAACTTTTTTGTCGGGACCGTCAGCTCCCCAGTAATGCGAAGGAAGCTTATTAATTATGAAAGCTTGGCTGATAGCATAGGTCTGTCTTTGGCTACATCTTATAACTTAAATTAACCCGTTTTTATTAACATACGTAATGCCCAGAGACTCGTTTACCTCATCTATGAACTGTCCATCCTGCTTTTCTGCTTCCTCCTTGTCTCTGTCCTTTTCGCAGCATCCTCTGGGCCCGGGAACCCTGCCTAGTTATTGGCTGTTGAGCTTTTTATTAAACCAATCAGAGTGACACTTCTTCACAGTGTAAACAAGATTATTTCACAACACTCTATGAAGAGAAGTAGTAACATGATTGTGCCTAGATTTCTGTTCCTGGTTCTATAGCATTTTGCGAAGAGTATTGGGTGCAAGAATCAGCTAGAAGTATGCTAAGAACCCATGTTCGGGTGCAAGAGCCCAAAGTGATGTAGACGACCCTGGTCCAGGAACCCCTCCTGACACACTCCACACAAAGACCATCTCTAGTTCCAAAGAGTGCTTCCTGTTTCTGCAGCTGTCCAGGTGCGGTAGCTTAGTGTCAGATGTTCACACTTCATGTAATTAAAATTATTTTAGGAAAGATACAGTAATTAAGTCTTTGAGAGAAATGAGTAAATTAAAGAACAGCTTCGTGGTTTTTTGCTTTTTGGTTTTTGTTGTTGTTTGCTTGCTTGTTTGGTTGGTTTTTGGGTTTTTGAGATAGGATTTCTCTGTAGCTTTGGAGCCTGTCCTGGAACTAGCTCTTGTAGATCAGGCTAGCCTCGAACTTGCAGAGATCCACCTGTCTCTGCCTTCTGAACACTGGGGTGAAAGGCGTGTGCCACCACCGATGTTAGCAAAAAGATGATACCCATTAGTAGTTAAATACATATTGCACTGAAAACAGCAATGTGTATCTAGGTAGCAAATCGAGCTGGCATTATTGATGTGCTGACCACTGCCAAGTACAGAATCCATGGTTAAACATTTCCATTACTTTATATTCATTAAAAGTATTTGTAGTTTCTGCATCTTACACTGTAATCCTTCCCATTGTTACCACAGAAACGGTTTTTTAAAACAATCAACTTGCTCCAACCTGACTTGCCCACCTTTTTAACAGTTCCCTACTGAGAAGCTCTGGACTGTGTAATCTGTGGTGCTATGCTAACTTGTGTGCACATATCGAGTGTTATCTAGTGTAGATCACGAGTCTTTCAGAAGATACTTTAACCATCATCTATTTGTTTATTGGGGAAGTGTGTTTAGGAGATGCTCTGTGTGCACCTCCTTTTATCCCCTCTCTGTCATGGAATTTATAGTAGGTAACTCCATGTCCCCTCCGAAGGTACTCGGCTTTCTGGTTATTACATTGATCCTTGAAAACTGAAAGGCCAGGGAGCTGGAGAAGGCAGTCCTGCAGCGAAATGCCTGCCTAGCGCGCATGAGGTCTAAATTCATCTCCTAGGACCGAAAGGAAAAGAAAATCACACTAATACACTATTCAACATTTCCTGCCCATAATTCCTCCATCTTTCTCCATCCATGTTAGCCAGCTTCCTGCCACTGCAGCAACAAATGCTTGAGGTCACTCAAGGAGGGAATTGTTTACTCTGGCAGTTCCAGAGGTCACAGGCCGTGGCTTCTGAGTTCCATTGCTTCTGGGCCCGTGGCAAGCACAGCATCATGGTGAAGGGGGCACAGCGCAGCAAGCTGCTCACCTCATGGCAGCGAGGACTGAGAGAGAGGGAGCAGCAAGGGACCGGGACAAAATATGCCATCCAATGATGCTCCCCAACCACCACTCTCTTCTGACTAGGTCTCACCTCCAGAACTTTCCAATGTTCTGTTACATTCCAAAACCCTAAGTGAGCTGATCTTCCCAAAGCTGCCACCTGTAAGGGCCAAGCCTTCCACATGTGACCTTCTGGTGGACGCTTACAATCCAAGCCAGAATGCCACCCTGTCGCGTGTTACCAAATTCAGTAATTGTTTCTAAGAAGATATCACAGGCATAAGCTGTGTAATATTTTAATTATGAGCCCAGAACTTACCCTAGTCCATGTCTTGTTTAGTTGGACATAGGTAAAAACGATAATAAATTTTTGAAAGACTTTTTTTTTTTGTCACAGGGAGTGGGCATGGAAGAGGGCGGGGCAGAGTGCCGAGAGTGAGCAAGGCTGCCATCACGGAGTCTCTGTCTCTTTCTTGTGGTGTGTGGCATGGCACACACGGCTGCCCTTCCTGCCGTGAGACCCACCGCTGCAGCCACCACCGCTGCAGCCACCACCGCTGCAGCCACCGCTGCAGCCACCACCACTGCAGCCACTGCTGCAGTCTCGTTTCTGGCTTTCCCCACGCTGTGACCATTTCCATCTTCACTGCCGCTCATGTGTATAGGCTGAGTCTGCTTTGCATAAGCATGCTGATTCGTATGGCTGCTATTGTGATCTCAAATTGATTGAATACTAAAAAGGAAGTCTAGGGGGAAAGAGCATGTCCTGTCAAAGAGAAGAGAGAATATGAGGTCCTATGTAGATTCCCTGCTAGACGGGGATTTTATATTGTCTATATTCTAGAAGATAAAATGCCAGAGTACACTAAAACCTATACACTGAGGACTTACCATTATATTTAACTGAGGACTGGAAAGATAACCTGGGTTTGTTCCCAGCATCCTCATGGGGAAGCTCACAACTATGTCTAACTTCAGCTCCAGCGGAGCTGGTACTCTCTTCTGGCTCCCTCAGGGAGCTGCAGTCATGTGCACATAACTACCCGCTGATGAACATGCACATTTAAACATAATAAAATTATTAGGTTATATCACATCTTGAAAATAAGACTCCACCTGATCAAAGGGCTAACTCCAAGAGTAGCATCACAATCCCATGCTGCATCTACGTGGAAAATGATGAGCCACCTCTGGTCACACACCCGAAGGACTCTAAGCCAACACCCACAGAGACACTTTCACAGCCAGGTTTCTTTCTGTCCTGCTCCCAGTAGCCTATACATGGGATTAGCCTAGATAACTATCTATAGATATAGATGGACAAAGAAAAGTTCGTCTACATACACTGGGATTTTATTAAACTGTAAAGGAAAGAAATTACCATGTCTGCAGGAAAATGGACGTAGCTGAACATTACTGTGTTAAGCAAAATGAGCCAGACCCAAAAAGGACAAATAGTTCATGTTATCTTCATATGTGGAATCCAGACTTTTGTGTGTGTGTGTACGTGTGTATGTGTAGAAACAGGAGGAAGAGGAGATGGTGACGGAAGTACCTGTGAGATGGAAACGAAAGGGAGCTGTGTAGAGGGAGTCGGGGGGGCCCAGCAAGAAGACCGGAGGGCAGGGAAGGGCAGCGGGTGGAAAAGCACAGATAGAAACAAAAAATAAAAATAGCATATGTGTATGCAAACGCCATAAGGAAGCCCACTTCTGTTTTAACTTTAAAAATTAATATTAACAGAAGAGAACCGAATGTTCTCCGCCCTGGGCTAGACTGCCCCTGTACTGTGCCTCAGCTTCCCACTTGTGTGGCAGCTGTCTCTGTGGGCACGCGGTAGTTATTTGCTAGATTTGTCGCTATCAAAGCTCCCTCCACAGGCTTCCTTCTTGTGACCCTGATTACTATCAGCATGCCTGGAAGTGGCCAAGAGCCTGTTCCTGGCAGGGAGTCTGATACTGACCTTTGTACTCGATTTTACATCTTCCCTTGAATAGTGTCTATCCAAGCTTGCCTCGCGTCTTCTCCCTTCCATCCCTGGAAGGTTGCCCTTAAAGTGGTTGGTCTCCAGCTCCTTGAACCAGGCACCCTTCCTCTTGGGGCACGCCATCTGATCTCTTCATCAATAACCTAGTATCTGACCCCTGTACGTCTGCCCTTGGCCTTTGCAGAGGGCACCAGCGCCGCGTGGGTGGTACTCTGCCTTGGACAGGGACAGTCACGTGTCTCTCACTTCCCAGCCCATCTCACAGGGAACCAGGTCAGCTGAGACAATTCACTCACATTCCGCCCTTGCACATCCAGGGACCTGACCTAATCTAGACTTTGAGAGCCATGGTCTCTTGTTTACACATAGTGGCAACCTACAGAATCCAAAGCTTGTTTACCGGGAAGAGTACAATGCCAGCCCTCACCGAAAAAAACCCATGCACAGTGCACACACATACACAACATAAAATAGTTTAAAGTGCTTTGAAAAAAAAAAAAGAGTTTATAAAAAAAAATGTGAGTGATTCTATGCAAATGAGGAGAGATCGCTCACTGTCTTTAAAGAGCCTCTTGGCTGGGAAGCAGGTTAGTTTTCCCTTTTGAAAAGGGAGCTGCCAGCAACCCTATCAGCAAGGGGCTGGAGATTTACATTTGACAGCAGCTCAACCTCAGAACTTGCCTTTCACAAAGCATCTGCCCCCGACAGAAACACAAACACAGATCGGACTTGGCCTCCCCGTTAAAAGTCTGCCAAGGCGTTTCTTCTCCAGAAGGTGTACTGATGTAGGAACAAAACAAGACGAAACTCTTTCCCAACATAAGCCTGCTTTTAAACAATCTATCTGCATGCCTCCCAACACTGCACCGCTGGAGTGCACACATAAACGCAAGTGAGCTTTCCCACACTTGTCTTTAAAGGCCCATGGTAATATTATTATTATTATTATTATTATTATTATTATTATTATTAAACAGTAAAAGACAACCAATGAGAAAGAAGAATTCCCCGAAGTTAGCTTTACCTGAGAGCTTCGTAAGGAATAGCACTTGGAGACACAGTCTTCTCGTGTTGACATTCCCATCTATCACTCTGATTGATCACTGTGCGGTTGGCTGTTATTGGGCCTAATTTAACCCTATATGCTCGCACATCCATCCCCCTGGTCTATTGTACCTGACGTTCGACAAATTACTTCCTCATGCAAATGGCGACCCGAGGCGACCTTTTAGGATATTCGTGTTTAATTATACAAATGGTTCTTGATAAATAAGATTATACATCTCCCCATATGTTTGTCCCTTCCTTGATGAAAGAAAATTGGATTTTCATGCAGATTTAATGGAGATGGTGTTTAAGAATTGCTGAGTTTATGGAGTCCAGGAATCCATCCAGTCTCGAGGAACTGACGAAAAACCACCGTGCTGCCCCGCAGTGGCAGAGAGGAACATGTCAGCCAGCTGTGGTGAGTCTACCTGAGCTCCCTTGTGTCCTGTGATCCTTCGTAATCACAAGCTTGCAAGATCAAAATTCATCCTGTTCTTTTGTCTTTAGCTGTTTTTTTTTTTTATTATTTTTAAACTTTTCATTGAGATACCATAGCCCTGGCTGGTCTGGAACTCACTCTGTAGATCAGACTGGCCTTGAATGCACAGAGATCTACCTGCTTCTGATTCCTGAGTTCTAGGATTAAAGTGTGCACCATTAAGTCCACGCCGGATAGCCTTTTCCAGTGTGAGGGTATCTTGTCTTTGATTGTTCTTGCTGATTCCTTTTTAAGGTATAGGCAGTAGATTCTGCAGGCCAAGTCCCAAGCAGCCGGACTCGGTGTAGAACTGGGCCTGCCCCCGCAACAGGTCTCAAAGTGCCCACATTCCACACAAGCACCTCCACCCAAGGGTAAGACACCCAAGGGGAATATCAACCTCTAGGGACTCTTCTCCAGCGGGAAGACTCACACCGTGGTGAGCACACAGCTCAAAGAGCTGAGCTTCAGCAGGGCTCTTCCTAAAAGCCACTGTCTTTGTGATCTGGCTCTTTGTCCTCCTCCATGGTTTCCCATGTGTCACCTCTCCTTGCCCTTCTGAGAGACCAAGTCTTTAGAAAACAGGAAACATCTGAGCTGAGACAGGTACCAGGGGTGTTGATGTCTCCTTCCAACAGGGTGGTGCTGAAGATTCCAGAGACATAAGAAACCCAAGACTTTACACATATGCAAATTCTTTACATTTAGAAAAATAGAGGCCAGGTACTTGAAGAATCGGGCGGCATGTATACCTGATGGGGTTGACAGAGTGAATGCTAAAAGAGAAAAGATGGAGGAGTGTTCCCAAACCCCAATTTTGACTCACACAGGAACCCCAATTTTGACACACACATAGATGTCAAACAAAAAGAAACTCCTGTGTCTGTCAGTAAAGGTGAATTCAAGAAAGTACTACCTACTCAGAAGAGGCAGGACCACTGGGCACAGCTGTCTCCACAGCTGTCTCTAACACATCTGAGGGAAGTCAGGAGACAGGAAAGAGCACGGAGGGATGCTACCATAGTGGGTTGTAGCGTGCCTATTGTTGAGGGCCATGCCAGAAACAGAGAAAGGGCAACATTAGTGTGGCAGAATGGAACACACCAGCAAGGCAAAGGTAACTTGGCAAGGTGATTGATTGCTTTTGTAAAAAGGGAGCTGTAGTGATGAGGCAAGCAGGCCTGCTTTTCATCCCTCCTGGCTTCTGCACAGCTAGCTTAGCCCTGGAAATAACAACACACAAATTGTATTCTTTTAAACACTGCCTGACCCATTATTTCTAGCCTCTTATTGGCTAACTCTCACATCTTGATTAACCCATTTCTATTAATCTGTGTAGCACCACGAGGTGGTGGCTTACCAGGAAAGATTCAGCATGTCTGACATGGCGGCTGGCTCCATGGCATCTGACCTCACTTCCCTTCTTCCCAGCATTCTGTTCTGTCTGCTCCGCCCACCTAATTTTCTGCCCTATTAAAAGGCCAATGAATGAAACACATAGACAGATGACCCTCCTACATCAGGGAGCACTAAGACCCAAACCCAGAAGTTTACTTAGTGTTTATTCTAATTCAGTTGGTGGCTTCATCTTCTCCCCCTTGGCTGGGGTCTGACCTCACAGACTTTTGAGTTTAGCTAGTTTTAAAGGAAAAGAAGGGAAACTAGGAAGGATATGCTGCTTAAATCACTTAACTTCACAGGGTGGGCTGGGTAATAAAAGAAAGTTTTTTCTGGGTGGAGGTATTAAAATATTTGCACAAAGCTGGGCAGTGGTGGCTCACGCCTTTAATCCCAGCATTTGGGAAGCAGAGGCAGGCAGATCTCTGTCAGTTCAAGCCCAGCCTGGTCTACAGAGAGAGTTCCAGGACAGGCTCCAAGGCTACAGAGAAATCCTGTCTCAAAAAAACAAACAAACAAACAAAAATGCACAAAAGTTTTACAAGGTGAGGAAGATAAAAATATTTTAATTCCTTGACACAAAAGTTTTTGGTATTTGACAAAAAAGACTAATATTTAATGATCCTTGCAACTAGGAAGCCATCACTAAGACAATCCCTGCATTATTTAAGGACAGACTGAGAGCCACCTAGTCTGTCCTTGCTTTGTCTCTTACCTCTGTGGCCTGGCTTCGGTCTCTCCCTTGTGGCTCGTGAGTAAGTGGAGATTATAATACTTTGTTCACATAAGCTTATAGGGAGATTGTGAATATCCAAGTATTACATTATGAATTATTTAGACCAATTTAGGGAACGATTTGGAAAGGTGTGGAGAAATCCTCTGAGGCCAGCATACCCAGTGTTGAAACACAATTTCCAAAGAAGGCCCACACGCAGGCCAGGCTCCTGGTGCAGGCTAAGAGAATATTAGCATATTTTCTACAGGGCTTCGTATTCAATAAATATAGATGATGTAAATACAATCAGCCCTTGATTATCCATGCTTATAAAATGGTAATATTAATAAACCCAAATAATTTCTATTTGGAGTGTATTATATGCGTTTTAGAAAATAGCAGCTAGCTCCTTAATTATTTTCCTTGTGTCTATGTGGAAATTAATCTCTAGCTCCTAAGCGCTTCTTTTCCAAATGAGGTCAAAAGTTTGCTCTATATAAATCAGAAGTTTGTAGCTTTGCAAAACCAGCCCTGAGAGGAAGGGAGGCTTGCACATTAAATGTCTGTACCCGCCTCTGACATGGGTCCCAGCACATTCTAGAAATTTAAGTTCCTTACAAGTTACAGTAGTAGTTGCAGTAGAATATAAAATTTAGTGATAAAAATATAATTCAATGCAGATTATGATTTTTTTATTTCATTTTGTTATAAAGAAGTCCTTTTGAAAGTCATTGAATCCAACCCAGTTTTTGTATATTTGGTTCCATTTTCTAGTACATTCCTAAGGTTAGGGAAGAGATAGTCCACCTTGTCCCCTCTTTCCTGTTGCATCTAACTTCCCCTGAACTCTATATTTTAAACTTCCCCTCCATCGGGGTTGGCCATTAGAAGAGATAGCACAAAGCTGGGCGGTGGTGGCACACACCCCTAATCCCAGTAATGGGGAGGCAGAGGCAGATGGATCTCTGCGAGTTCAAGGCCAGCCTGATCTATAAGAGCTAGTTCTAGGACAGCTAGAACTGTTACACAGAGAAACCCTGTTATTGCTTCTCCCAGAATCCCTAGTGTGGGGTTCCATTCAGAGCAGGGAATGGCTTCTCCCAGAATACCT
>NC_022013.1:75028540-75041611 GCF_000317375.1 Microtus ochrogaster
TGGGGTTCCATTCAGAGCAGGGAATGGCTTCTCCCAGAATCCCTAGTGTGGGGTTCCATTCAGAGCAGGGTTATTCCTTGTCTCGAAGTACCTAACACAGGCTTCCATTTAGAGAAAGAGGCACACCATCTCTGACTCATGACACGGTCCCATTTGGTCCTCGCTCCTGCAGCTCTCTGAAGGCACAGCCATGCAGCAGACCCTTTATGACCTGAGACCCTTCACCACACATACCACTGCAGTTGAGGCCTGCACCAGTTTCAGCGGCTGCAGTAGAGGGCCAACAGTGAGCTGAGGCCTCACACTGCCCACCCTCGGGGCACACACCAGGTTTGAGGATGGCCTCCTTCCAGTGGACACCCCCTCAGCTCCCTGCTGGTGTCAGTGGAACAGATAACTAAACGGAAAGGAGACCTGCCACAGAGGCGCATAACCAGCTAGCAGGCCCCCAAAGGTTACAAAATCGATGCATACAGAAAAAAATTCCTTTTGAGCAGTTATGTTACTTGAACGTGTTAGCCATAAAACCAGCTGAGAGAAAGAGATGACCAACAAAAGCATCCTGAAGCCAGAGGGACAATGCTTTGTGTTTGCAGTCACTAAAGAAGATGCTCCCCTTAGGGTTCTCTGAACCATACACTCTGCAGTCCTCATCTGGAGCAAAAGAGACCTCTGTGCTTAGCTGGGAATTGCCCTGACTGAAGTTAAAATGTCAGGAAGGTCAGTGTCTCGAAAAACAAAGTCTTCATTCAGAGTAATCTGGAGGAAAGGGGATTTCCTATGTTCTAAGTAAAAAGACTTACCTTGCTCCTCTGTAGAGAACCAAACATCTGCTCTTTATCAATGAAAAGGACTGCCCGTGAGGCTGGAGGAGCTGCTCAATTGGTAGAATGCTTGCCATGCAAGCATGGGAACCTGTGTCTGATCCCAAAATCTCACATAGAAAGCCCAGGGTGGTGGCACACACTTAGATACTCCAGTGCTAAGGTGGCAGAGGTAGGTAGAGCCCTAGGACAGTCAGCCTAACCTACTTGGGAATTCCAGGCCGGAGAGAGATGCTGTCCCAAAAAATTGGAGTGGAGATGGGGCTGGAGAGATGGCTCGACAGTTAAGAGCACTGGCTACTCTTTGTCGACCTGGGTTCAATTCCCAACACCCACAAGGCAGTTTACACTCCTTGTCAGTGGTTCTTACGCCCTCTTCTGGCCTCTGCAGGCACTGCATGCATCTGGTGTAACTCCACTCCTTTTCTCTAGTGTTTCACTTCTCATTCCTTGTGGTAGCAGTGCAGGGTTCCTGAAAGCCACATCTCCTGAAAATGGAATTTTCAACGAGATTGCAAAAATGTCTTCTCCTCAAAATATAATCAACTTCTGAAAAGTGGCTGATAACCAGATTCATGGCCTGTCTCCTTTCTCCAGACCCTGACTGTTCCAGCTATGACCTGCAGCTGTGCCAGCCCTGTCCTCCTGACTCGGCCCCACCCTGCCCTCCCAGCCACACAGAGATGAAGTATCGGGGCCCTGGACACAGCCGACCTGATGGAGCGGCAGCCTCCAGGGCGCAAGTGTGGTCCACAGTGAGGCAGGCAGCATGACTTCCGCGGGTCCCATGGGGACCAGCTTCACCACCAGGAAAGGAAGTGAGTACTGATGGCCGGTACCTGGCACAGGAGATCCCGCGTGAGAACGGGGATGCCAGTGGGACTGTAAGGCCTGTGTTCGGTGGCATGGGCTGCCACTGAGACACCGTGTAGGTGACAACCAGAGAAAAACCCAGGGCAAGTCGCAGGCAGTCCAGGCTGGTCTGGAACTTACTATGTAGACGAGGCTGGCCTCAAGCCTGCAGCAATTTTCCTGTCTCCATCTCCCAAACCCTGGGATTACAGGTGTTCCACCATGCCTAGCTAAGCCCACTGCTTAGAGATGCTTCCCCTCCCTTTATCCATGCACTTCCCCAAAGCAGTGAGATATGGCATGTCAAGAAGATCATAAGATGGACATGCAATGAACTGTTAGCCAATTAATTAGATTTCTATAAAATAACTTCCATTCCTAATATATACACACACACACGTACAGGCACATACTTAAATGAAAATTAGGGCTGGGCAGATAGCTCAATCACAGAAAGCCTGAGAACCTCAGGCAGGTCTCCAGAACCCACATGAAAAAACCCTAGATGGAGTGACACACTCTTTGTCCTAGCACTGGGGAGGCACCTAGGTGGTTTCTGAGGTTTGCTGCCCGTCATACCTACTCGGTGAGCTCCAAGTCAGTCAGAGTTTTTGACTCAAAAAACAGGGGAACAGAGCCCGAGACAACCTACCAGCACTACCACCATTAACCTCTGCTTTCCCTAGACGCATTTGTGGGTCCCAGGGCATCCTGGCCACACATAATGGGGCCTAGGGCTGCCTGGCCACATGTGGGGCTCAGGCCACACAGCTGTCATAGCCAGCAGAACCAGGTTCCAGGAAAAGCCGTAAGCTTGCACCACCCAGGAACAGAGCATCCAAAGAAAATTCCTAACATTCCAACCATTGCAGATAGAACCACCTGCCAATACACCCCCGTTGCTTTTCACCAGGACACCCCTAGACAAATGTCAGTCAATCAGGGGTACAGAACCTTAGAAATCCCTCACCCCTACTTTTGCTACTAGAAAAAACAAACTCTGAGAATCCAAGTTTGCAAACTTATTTAAGAAGAAAGGCTCTGTGCTTTTGCATACAGGACTTGGTTTCCTAGTTGGCTTTGGGGAGGGGGGGGACTCTGTGATCTGGGCATAACAGCAGGTACACACACTGATGGAGGAAGGCCATTGGTTAATTAAATAAAGAAGCTGCTTGCCCTGATAGGTTAGAACGTAGGGGGAGGAGTGAACAGAGCAGAATGCTGGGCGGAAGGGGAAGTGAGCTCAGAGACTCGACAGCTCTCCACTCTTGCGGGCAGAGGCAAGAGCTCTGCTCTCTGAGGCACACGTGATGAAGCTCCAACCTAGGATGGACGTAGGCTAGAATCTTCCTGGTAAGCGCACCTTGGGGTGCTACATACAGATGATTAGAAATGGGCTAGTCCAGGTGCGAGAGTTAGCCTAGAAGAGAATGGGCCAAGCAGTGATTAAAAGAATACAGTGTCTGTGTAATTATTTCGGGGCATAAGCTAGCCAGGCAGCCAGGGTGCGGCTGGGGTTCTGAGGACGCAGCCCCACGGCTCCTATTACTACAACACACCCAAACAACTGTGCTGCTCTTCACACATGCTCACACACACATGAAAGTTAGGAAAGGTATTGGGAATAACATCACTATTAGAAGCAGAAACATAATTTGTGGGATGCAATAAGAAATGAAAATACAGAGTTCCTGGTTCAAAACTTACTCAGAATTCCAATAAATCAAGAACCCAACATCAGGCTGAACCCAGGACTCCTCCTTGGGAGGCCTGTGTACCCAAGGGGTTACATAAACAGGAAGCCAGTCCTACCAGTAATCCCACCACTTAGAGGCAACAGCTGTCGATGGTTGAGTTGATCACCCCATTCTTCTCTACTTAGATGGTTTTTATTGTATCTGAAATCATAGCATAACTAAAATTTTCACATTTGGCTTTTTTGTTTGTTTTTGTTTTTCGAGACAGGGTTTCTCTGTGGCTCTGGAGCCTGTCCTGGAACTAGTTCTGGTAGACCAGGCTGGCCTCGAACTCACAGAGATCGCCTGCCTCTGCCTCCCATGCTGGGATTAAAGGCGAGCACCACCACCGCCCAGCTCACACTTGGCTTTTTATACTTGACAATATTTGGTTTGTATTCTTTCTGTCATTTAAAACCATTGTCCTTAAAAGCCTTTGGCAATTTCAAAGTCTGTGGATTGTGTTCTAGAATTCCGGGGGACATTCACGTGAGCTCCTAGACCTAGACCCCAAGTTAACCTTGACCTTGAGCTGACCTGAGTGACAGGGCAGACCCCGTGAGTAGCGAGTGGGATGACAGGAAGCCATCACCACTTGCTCAGCGGCCCACCACCCCTCAGTATTTCTGTTCCCAGGTCACTTGAACATCTTCCTCTCCGACCTAACTCACGCAAGCCTCCACTTGAAAGACCCTCGTTTTCAAGGGCGGTGGGAGAAATCCCCCAGACTCAATAATTCAGGCCAACAGATGCAATCAGCAAGAGGTGTCTTTATTGATTACATAGGAGCCTGGGGGTGCACCAGCAGCTTAAGCCAACTGAGCACACTGGGCAAATTCAAACAGCCATATTTATAGGGAAAAATGATTACATAAGAGGGTAGTATAGCACAAGCATTTCATTGGCTCTCAAATTGGTGGGCTTAGCTCATTCTGGGAATGGCCCCACGTCTATTCTCGAATTTCCCCGAAAAAAACCATAAAGACAGATAAAACACCCTGCAGCCAGTTGACAGTTTAGATAGGATGTCTTGGGGGGTGGAGTATTCCCTCTCCTTAGCCTAGTCAGTGAGTCTGCAACCCATAGATATCCATTTTTAACATCGGCTGGCGGGGGGATAGCTAAATTTTCAGCAGAGTTTAACGTAGTACGTGGGCACGGGGGTCTTTCAAGTATGGGAGGGTCTTTCACACTTGCTCTGCACACACCCACAGCCAGACCTGATCTCCACTGCTAACTTCGCAGAGGCTGGGAGGAATCACAAGTCCGATGCTCTCCACCTCACCCCCCTCTCCTCGCCTTGGCTCCCTCATTGACTAGCCGGGAATGTTCAGTGTAATTCTAGTTTTCATGACAAGCACCCCCAGGTCGCCTCCTGCCCCTGGGGATAGTCTTATCAGTTGGTTTTCTTGTCTTGGTTGTAAACCTGGCTCCAAGCCTTTCTACTTCTTTCCCTTTCCTCCTTTTGCTTAAGTCCTTCCTTGTCCCTCTTCCCTCTTCAGCAGGGTTCACCCACTTCAAGACTACAGTCCCAAATGAAGGCTGATTAGCGAGGGTCACTTCCTACCTGAACCATTCCTAATTCATTCTCTGACCCACACTTTCTCTGTTCCGGTCCTTGGCAAGGTACCTTAGACTCCTCCAAAATATCATTTCTCATTTCTATGGACAACATTTAGGTTCCTGCTGTCCATATGATAATCAGAGCATACTGTGGCAACTCTCAGTGTCTGCTGTCTAAATTTACAGCCTCTTTTATGATGTGCCCATGAGGCAGCTATCCTGTTCACTGTCAGTACTGGCCAGAAAGCCAAGGAGCATCCAGATGAGGGATGGAGGGTACAATCAATTCTTTGAGTCCTGAAGGTTGCTATTTTGCTTTTGCACTGAAAGAGCAAAGTGAACAAAAACACCCATTCCCCCCTGCTTCCTTCTTTGTTTGCTATCCTTCCTTCCCAGGGAAGAAACATCTCAATACTAGACCAACACTAAGGAGAGAGGTCCTCTCAATTCAGTACTGAATCCATAGATATGAAAACTTGCAAGAAATGACTAAAATGTGGGTCTCCAAACACCAGTGTGCTATATATAGCTCATTATGTACCCTGCAAGAAAACACGGATCGGGGAGCACAAACTAGAACATGACTTTAAGCAGTGTGAGCAGTTGTAGAGGGTATGAGAGCACATTCATGCTCACTCAAGGGCTTGGGGACATATCCAGTCTCTGCCTGGGCTGCTTTCGGTGGAGAGCAGAACAGTAGAAATGATCAACAGCCAGTCCTGCCATGAGAAAAATGTGCTTGCCCACTCCTGTGGTCGATGCTCCCATCATGGAGGGTTCCAGGTTATAGCAAGGCAGCACTCAGCGCAGAGATGAGAGGGGATGGGGGGGGGTGGATGATCCATCATTTTGCTACAATAGGGCACAGAATCCTAGGTGGATGGATAACAGCAAATATGTAATAATATGAAAAATGTTAAGAATCGTAGCATTTATTGTCCTGTAAATATAGTCAAGTTCAGAATCCTAGAAATGCTAATTTGATTGACAAGCCCACATGGGGTACCAATATGTTTTTCTGCCAGCACAGTGGCTGCACTTGAATCTACTGCTGTTTCAGGCAGGAACTGCCCACTTTTCAGGCCAGCATGCCACTGGATCTGCCTCCTGCCCCTGCCACCAAATGTAAGTTTTAAACTAAGTCTCTATTGTTCAATTTACCAATAAAGACTCAAGAGTCAGAGGCTGGGGTGTGAAAACCTGCTAGCTCAGAGAGGTTGAGGAGCAACTAGCTGACCTTCTCTCTTTGCCAGCATCTCAGAATGTCTCCCATCATTCCAAAGTCAAAAGCACTGCCAGACTCAAAGTCCCTGTCTCCTACTTCTGTGTGTGTCTCTGTCTGTTTTCTGAACCCCCTCTGACTCTCTATGCTTACTTTCTGTCAAGTAGTTGCTGGATCCGCCTCCTGACCTAAGGTTGATTTTATTTAATTAACTCAAACACATATATCCTGCAACACTGTGTCTTTGGGATCTAAACCATGTTACAAAACGTAATTATCCCTTACTTTGCTATAATGTCTCATCAGTAATGTAGTCATATATTCACACCTTTCCTTTCTTAACAGCTAACTGAGGATATACATAGATCCTAATGACTTATAAATATCTTGATTATTTTGGAGAAAACAAGGTCTCCTGAAGGAGATCTCTTCCACCCTGAAAGGTGATATGTTAGGGACTCCAGTTGTTCCCTTAACAATGTGTTTACATTGAGGGTAAGCTGCAGTCAAGGTTTCTTTAAGAGAACACCCTGCAAAATGCACACCAACTTGCTTCTAGAACTGACATCATACTTAGGAGAGCCCAGCATGATTCTATACTGATGTGCTCCACTATTGATTGATTAGTCAGAGAGTAAATTATTATGCTCGGATTGCTGTTTGCAAGGCCTTTTAACTAGCTTAGAAAACAAACTAACAGTTCAAGAAAAACCTTTAAAAATGAATGGGTGCCAAAAGGACATAATTCACAGTCTAAGCAGTTTGGTTTGGTGAAAAAAAAATTGACTTCATCTAGTCCTTGGGGCTTCATAGCAATAAATATTGATTTGATATGAAAAATAGCCATGTACTATAGTTAATAGTGTTAAGGGCACTTTATCCGTTAAAAGAGGGGGAAAATGCAGCAAAATATGAGCCCTGGGCTATGTTGCTAAGCAAGCCCACTGTGTGTTAATAGTTTTATTTATAAAACAGCGGTCTCCATTGATCTCCATTGATCGGAAGCAGCCAAAGCTGCTGAGTCTGCATTTCACACGTGTTCTGATTGGCTGTCTTCTTGCCTCCCACACCAGTTTATTATTTTTAGTGGGTTTCTAGCAACACCCAGGGATGTTTCTGATTGGTTGGTTGGGTGGCTGATCCCATATATTGTTGTTTACACTCTTCTTAAAGCACCCTGTGCATCCATCCACAAGTTCCCATTTCTACGACCTGTGCTTTGCTCCCCACAGAGCCTCAGTACCAAGCCCTGTTTTCAGTGGACAGCGATGAATCCACAGTGTGTGTCTACTTCCCTCCTGAATGGCCAGCTATAGGAATACATGGTCACCGACGGAGGACAATGGGTGTACAGTGACCTGGACATCGCCCTCCACACACCAAGGACTGTGGACAAAAGTCAGTAACTCACGTTCTGTTCTGTGTAAGGTGTTCCCAGATTTATGAGATGTTAAACCAGAAAGGCAACCCGAAGAGACTTGGCATCAAAGTTCCTTGGTTTATGTGGCCTCTGGTGTAGAAATCTTACAGACAGATTATTATGTGTCTCCTTCCTGTTTGTTACTGGATACTTCCAGGGGTAGTGCTGTCTCCCAGCGGGAGCAGGTTCATTTCACGAGACAAACCGCAATAAGCTAGCGCGGTGAACATGCTGAAAACTTACGGGGTTCCTTGCTGTACCCCCACTTGCAAACAACACCATCATCGGTGTGCTGGTCAGTTTTCACCATCAACTTGGAACACCCGAGAGTCATCTGGGGCGAGGGATCCTCATTGTGAGGATTGCCTTCATCAGCTTGGCCCGTGGGCATGTCGGTGGGGCATTGCCTTGATTGCTTGATTTTCCTGATGTAGGAACAAGTGCCGTGTGGAGGTGCCATTCCTAGGCACAGGGGCACAGGCCATACTGAACAACTGCTCAGCAAGCCAGAGGGAAGAAGGTACTCTGCCACAGTTCTGCTTCAGTCCGTGCTCTCACTCCCCAACGATGGAGGGTAACCGGGAAGTAAGGGCCCGATAAAGCCTTCCCTCTCTGGTTTGCTTTTGTCGTAGTGTTTATCAAAGTAACAAAAACGTTGCCAGAACACACAAGGACCATCTCCATCCCCAGATCCCCGGGTGAGGGGCTCCTCAAACCTCATAGGATCAATCCTCGCACGGACCCCCTTTTCTTCTAGGATTTTACTCCATCCCCGTCTCCAGTCGCATTTTCTACTTCTTTGTCTCAGTTTTTCAATTGGAATAAGAAAGGCGCCACAAGGTGCTTCGGATTTTGAAGTTACCTGTGTGGTCACACGGGCTGGTGGGTACAGAATCATTTGAAAGGTACATCGGATTTATATAGTAAATCAACCCAGGAGCATTTGGGTCCTTGAGAAACCTGTTTCAGCTGACGGATAAGATACCAAGTTTCCCCCTGAGTGAGCCACAACACCCCGTCACAGCTCTTGGCCACCTGGGCAGCCTGCTATCGAAAGAAGATGGCCCGACAGTTGGCAGATCTGGGTTCTACCTGAGCAGGCCTCGGACCATCTGTGTGACCTTGAAAGAGGCACAGGGTCCTGGCAATTGACACAGGAATTTGGATCGTGGATTCCCAAGTTTCCTTCTGAGCTGCCCTTCAAGGAAAAGGTGTAGACCCACTGCGGAGCAAGATCTGCTCATCTGTGGGCTGTGACTCCTCTGACACGTTGATGCTTTGCTGCCCCGGTAGAAGCTCAGATCTCCCACTCCACCCTTACAGATATGCTGCCATTATACAGCTCTTCTGCTGATTGACTTTCTAATTAGAAATATGCATATTAGGTATTAGCTTGTCATTGCTCTCTTGACAGGCCCAAGAGAAGGTTTTTATTCCGGCTCGTAGATGGCTCTCACTTGTTGTCTGCTGGCACAGCTTTGGGTCTGTGGTGCAGGAGCACATGGCAAGAGCATGTGGCGAGCCTCTTTACTGCGCCCCTCCTTTGCAGCAGCCTTGCTCTAGGAACAGTCACTGCTGGGATGTCGTACGCCTTTGCAGAAGCAGGGGCATCCTAGTCGCTTCTGTTGCCGTGATAAAAACAAAGATACTGTAACAAGAGGGAGTTAAGGGGAGAGAAGGCTTGTGTCAGCTCACGGGTCCAGGTTCCAGTCCATCACTGAGGGGAGGTCAAGGCAGCAGGAGCATGAAATGAATGGTTGGTCACATTTCACATTTCGGGCAGTCTAGAGCAGAGAGAATGGATGCATGCATGGATGTTACTCAGCAGCTTGCTCTACCCTTCTAAGGGCCAGAACCCAAAACCAGGAAATGGAAATGGCACCGCCCACTTTCTTCCCGCATCAGTTAATGCCATCCTAACCACCCCCCACCATCGGAACTGATCGTCACATGTGACATTAGCACTCAGTTTGCTCTGGAGTCTCATTTTCATTGCTCTTTCCCAATGACACCTGTTAGCTGGTGCTCACACTAGAGATTGACCGGTTCTTTCTTTTGTCTAGCTTTCTTCTTTCAGGTCACCTGCACAACAGACATCGGAAGTGTTAGGACTTCATTGTTCCGGTATGACGCCACTACTGGATGTGGTAAGCATTTCTCTCGTCTTGTGTTCAGTGTAGCAGCTACTCACTTTCCTCCAGGGACAGGCGGATGTCTGCATGCAGACACTGCAAACACGTTCACTGTAGCCTCTTTTTGCAGAAACGGTAGGGTGCCATTAAAATCAGAAAGAAGAAGGAAGAACACTTTACAGATCCTGATGAAACTTCTATTAGACAGGGAGTTCATATTATTTTCAAAAGCCAAGGCAGTGAGTTGTCGAGTGTGTGGCAAACATCAGAGAGACAGGATTAAACCTCTCTTCTGAACAAATATTTTATCTGAAGACTCTCATGATATCATATACAGAAAGGTAGCAGAGAGGGGCTCTAGGGAAGATGAGAAGATGGGCGACAGTGGGTGGTCAATTCACATCCTGAGGGGCAAATGAGGTACTAGAGTCGGAGCCTAAAACGGTGAACTGGGGACCTTTCTGTCTGCATCCTTCTCAAGGTATGATGACGTAAGGGCCAAGGAGGTGGCTCAGTGAGGAAGGCACTCAGCACACATTCACGAGGGCCTAAGTGTGAGTCCCCAGAACCCACGTACAGCCACATGGGTAGCATAGTTTGCAATCTCAGTGCTTCCAAGGCCAAATGAGTGCTTCCTGGCCAAAGGACAGGAGAGTCCCCAGAAGCTCACAGGACAGCTAGCAAACTACAAGGACTGACACACAAGGCTGTCCTCTGATGTCTGCGTGTTTCCATCCAACACACACACACACACACACACACACACACACACACACACACACACACTAGGTATCCCATTTCCATGCTATGTTTATTTGGGTATACCATATATCTCAGACTTAACATGGTCCCTGCAATATAGCTAATCTCATTTTATTCAGAGCTATGAGACAGAAAAGACTTCATTTGATAAAAAAATCCAGTTGCCCAGTCGGACAGTGGAGGACATGGGGATTTACTCAGGAGTGTTCTGCGAACATTGTGTTGCTCACTTGCCCAAATGTGGTTTTCCTACCAACTCCTGGCCCCAGACATTTTCTTCAACTGTGTTTCTTTGGCTCCGTGTGCTGCTAATTACACAGATCCTAGGGTTGCCGACACAGAAGGGAGGGCATGGGGATTGTGTCATTTAAAGATGTCCTGTCCAGCGGCTGTGACACTGGGACCCAGCAGCACCTGCTGACTGGTCCATACTGCACATCAAGACCAGGTTTCTTTCTATCCAGCTCCCCCCACCAGAACTCATCCCCTGACTACGCCTCTGGCACTGGATGAGCAAGGCAGGAACCCTAAAGTAAAAGTGTAGTCTGAAAGAAAGAGGGAAGGCCAGGCGATCCCATTTCAGCCTTTGTCACAGGGCAGAACTTCCAGTCAGCTTGTGAGTACAGATGGAATTTCCCACTGTGGACCCTGGGCTGAGGGTGGCTCTCTCGTCTGGAGGCGAGCTCTTGGCAGAGCTTGGGGGAGAAACTGTGGACTGTGCCGGCTCAGGGGTGTGTGCTGCTCAGCCGATTTCTCTAGTCAGTTTTAATTTTTGTGATATAATTTCTAAAGAGTTCCTGCTCCGTTGCCTGGAGGCAGCCTCCGAGCAGGGGAAGAGGCAGGAACTGTGTCTCCTACTGCTGTGAGCTTTCCCTCTGAGGTTCCCCTCGGGCACCCTGCCCTTCATTCCCCACGTACTCCTGAGCAAAGGGCACTCGTAGCCCATTGCGTCAGTCTCTGGGGTCCCAGCCCCATGCCACACACGGGAACTTAACCCTTCTTGTGCACAGCCACGGTTCCATCTCCCAACACCACACGCCGGTTTGCTGTGAAGAGGCTGTCAACCTGCTGGAGCTTTGTCTTCAGCTTTTGATTTCAGATGTGAGAAGGAGAGGCTCAGGGCATCAGTGACTTTTCAAACTGTGTCACTGATTAGAAGTGGAGTTGGGCTCACAGAGGTGTAGCCACCTCTTGGGGTTCAAACTTAGTTTGCGTCACCTCCTATGACTCCCCTGTGTATACACACAAGGCCCTGGTATGTCTTCCCTACTCTCTGGTCCTGATCTCCTGGGAACAGGGAGGTGTCCCAGGAGCAGAGATTTCCACCCCCTCAGCTTATCCTCTGCTAATAGCATTGGCATTCAGAGGGCGGGGCTTCAGCTTTCAGATTCTGGCCAGCCCAGGTGGCGGCTGTTTGACAGTTTGTGAGCCTCGAAGCTGTTCTCAGTGAGGGGATGGGTAGCTGATCTAAGATCCTCTCCCACTCAGTTATCCAGCCTGGTGGCATGATTACACTGCCTTATACTCTTCAGTAGGGACCCCATAGTCGCCTTTCCCAGGTGGCCCTTCCTGTCCCCCATGGAGAAGATCAGATAATCCTACAACTACTTAATTTCCATATTCAGAAATCCTAACTTCTCCTCGTGTTATTTAGCTTTCCTTCAGTGCAGCAGAAGACCCAAGAAAATCAACGTCAAGGAAGCCTATTTGGGAATCCTGTTTCAGAGATTCCCATCCACAGTCACGTGGCCCTCTTGTCCCCGAGTCTGAGGCTGAACACTGTGGTGAGAAGCATGTGACGGAGCATAGAAGCTTGTCTCATACCTCATGGCAACCACAAAGCAGAGACAAATGGGTCTGGACCAAGTACACCCTTCAAGCCATGCCTGCAGCGACCTACTTCCTCCGACCAGGCCCACCTCTCAACAGCCTGCTAAGCCACAGACTCAATAATGGATTTGCCCACTGGTGACACAAGAACCTTGATGATCTAGTTACCTGTCACTGTCCCAGCGAGCGAGCAAGCATTCCACACAGATCCCAACTGGAACCCTCCCTGAATGCGAGCTTTGACTGGCTGTGGGCTAAGACGATAACACCAACGTTGGCACACAAACAGATCCAGGAAGTGGTCTTACTGCTACTTCCTTCCGTAGGACACACCCCCAGTGCATTTGAGATGCCGATTTTACAGAGCTTTGGGTGATTACAGGGCAGGTGACAAGGCACGGGGAAATTGTTAGAATGGGCTGCTGACATTCACAAATGAGAAGATCTGATGTCTCCAAATCCAGTTTACTGTCTCATGACCACCAAGCACCTTTCTAAAGCGATGGTGATCTGCAGAACTGTGACTGCTTACTGCATCCCTGTAATGTATTGGTGATCTGCAGGGCTGTGACTGCTGGCCGCATCCCTGTAAAGTGATGGTGACCTGCAGCACTGACTGCTGGCCACATCCCTGTAAGGTGATGATGACCTGCAGCACTGACTGCTGGCTGCATCCCTGTAAGGCGATGGTGACCTGCAGCACTGTGACTGCTTACTGCATCCCTGTAAG
>NC_022013.1:75042001-75042281 GCF_000317375.1 Microtus ochrogaster
ACTGCTGGCTGCATGGCTGTAAGGCGATTGGCTGCATCTCTGTAAGGCAATGGTGACCTGCAGTGCTGTGACTGCTGGCTGCATGGCTGTAAGGCCATGGTGACCTGCAGCGCTGTGACTGCTGGCTGCATCACTGTGAGGCAATGGTGACCTGCAGTGCTGTGACTACTGGCTGCATCGCTGTAAGGCGATGGTGACCTGTAGCGCTGTGACTGCTGGCTGCATCCCTGTAAGGCAATGGTGACCTGCAGTGCTGTGACTGTCTGCTGCATCCCTGTAA
>NC_022013.1:75043367-75050398 GCF_000317375.1 Microtus ochrogaster
CTTCCCTTCCCTTCCCTTCCCTTCCCTTCCCTTCCCTTCCCCTTTCTCTCTCTTTGTTTCTTTCTTTGTTTTTTCAAGACAGGGTTTCTCTATAGTTTTAGATCTGTAGACCAGGCTGGCCTTGAACTCACAGAGATCCATCTGCCTCTGCCTCCTGAGCTGGTATTAAAGGTGTGTGCCACCAACGCCCAGCTGACTTCTAAAAGGAGTTAAAGATTAGTATCTTATGCAGTTTGCATGCAGGCTGGAATATTGGTTCAGGTCTTATGGTATGTAAGCATCAACTTGAACTTTGATCACTAATATGTAATGAGAATGTTCGCTTCTTTGTCCATTGGGAATATGAGTCTACAGCTATTTTTGTGTTCAATAGCACTGTATGCTCTATTGTATTGGTTTCAGGACCCAGGTAATGTTAGCCTCATAAAGAGTTTGAAAGAGTTTGGTCAATTTGAATTTCTGGGATAGTTTTCAAAGTATGAGAAGTAGCTATCCTTTAAATGCTTTCAGTAACGCCATCATCAGATCCAAGATATTTTAGAGGAGAGATTTAATGTTTTCTAGAGATTTTTTTTTAACTATATGCTTGTATGTTTGTATGTAAGTGAGTGCAGGTGGCTGCAGAGGCCAGAAGGTGTCAGATTCCCCTGGAGCTGTAGTAATAGCTGGGAACAAAGCCTGGGCCCTTAAGGGCCATGAACAATCCTTCTAGTCATCTTCCCAGTCCCAAATGAAAGAATCCTATTGTTTCCACACCAGTTGCTGATTTCTCTTGCCCCTGGTGTTCTTAGATTGCAGTTTTAATCTGCAGTCTGAGTAGAGCTGTGCTTTGTTGAGATTTAACTGCTCTATCCTCAAGATCCTGAGGAGGGGAATCTGTGCTGCTGCTGCTGGATGAGATGTTCCGTAACTGTTAGGGGTGTTTGCTTTACAGTATGGTTCAATGCAGCTGTTTCTTTGATGATTTTGCATTTGCATGATGTGCCCAATGAGGAAGTTTGAGTGTTGAAATGTCCAGCTCCTACTGAATTAATCTGTCTTTCACGTTAGAGCTAACTTTACTTTGTATTGGAAAGTCTCGTGTTGGGCATTGTCTTAGTTACTTTTCTATTGCTGTGGAGAAGCACCATGACCAGGGAAACTTAGAAAGGATTTAACTGGGGGCTTGCTTAACAGTTTTGGAGAGTGAGTTCCTGATCATCATGGCAGGAAACATAGTAGCAGGCATGCATGGCACTGGAGCAGCAAAGGAGAGCTTACGAGCTGAGAAAACCACGGTGTGGGGAAGTAAATGGAAATGGCTACACCCTTTGAAACCTTAAAACCCACCCCCTAAGTGATACACCTCTTCCACCAAGGCCACACCTCCTAATCCTTTCCAAACAATTCCACCAACTGGGGACCATTCTCATTCAGACTAGGACATTTACATATATTTACACTTTTTCTGCCATCTCCCTGAGCAGATTCCTTTCTCACTATAATTGCCTCTTTGTAAAGATTTTAGTATCTGTTATCTGAAATGAACGCAGCTTTTCCTGAACCTAAGACCTTGAACATACCAGGAAAACATTATGCCACTGGGCCGCATCTGTCCTTAAGATAAGATTTCCTTTGTCTGCCCACGGTGGCCTTGAATTTGTGATCCACCTGCTTCAGTCCCCCAACTACCAGGGATTACAACTTTGAACTAGGAAGCTCAGATGATTTTTGGTTCCCATTTTGTGTGACATATCTTTTCCCAAACTTTTATTTTTGGTATACTTGGTGTATCTTTATAGTAAAGCAATTGAGTTTCTTATAGGCAGCATACAGTTGGGTTCTAGGATTTTGTGGCTTGTTCTTGTTTTTTTTAATAACTAGGAATGCCAAAGATAGTTTGCAACTCATAATCCTCCTGCTTCTGGATACCATTTACTTATATATGTATATATTATATTATATACCACTATATCTGACTTTCAATTAATTCTTAAATCTGCCAATCTATATTTTTTGATTGGTGAATTTAATCCATTTATGGGCAAGGATGTTATTGATAAACTGACTTATTCCTGTCATTTTTTTTTTTTTTTTTTTGGTTTTTTCGAGACAGGGTTTCTCTGTGGCTTTGGAGCCTGTCCTGGAACTATCTCTGTAGACCAGGCTGGTCTCGAGCTCACAGAGATCCGCCTGCCTCTGCCTCCCGAGTGCTGGGATTAAAGGCATGCGCCACCATCGCCCGGCTTATTCCTGTCATTTTAATAACTGTATTTTGTTTATTTGTTTGGCAGCATCTAAGTTTAAATCTTTGGGATGCTTTCCAATGAGTCTTATTTTCATGACAGCGGTTACCATCCCTTCGTTTCTAGTTAGGGTTTCCTAGTGTTGGCAAAGAATTCCCTAAGTTCCTTCTTATCTGGGAAAGACTTTACTTAGTTTCCTCAACTGTATTTTAAAAATGTATTATCATTCTCTTCTAGCTGTAAGTTTTCTGTGAAAATCCTGCTATAGATCTGAGTAGCCCCTTAATGTTTTGAGAATTCTTGGTCAACTACACAATATATATTCTTAAGGTCTATTCTGGATGAAGCTACTTTGGGATGTCTTTCAGACTAGGACGTAAATCTGAATATCCATATCTCTGAGGATTTTTAAAAGATATTGTATTTATGTATTTATACAATATATTGATCATATTCATTCACCATTATCTCTCTAATCCCCACTCCCCAAATCTTCTTCGAAACTTCATGCTTTCCTTTTTAATTTGCTATTACCACAAACCCCAATACAACTAGTGATGCCCACATATGCACGGCTGTGTGGGCCCATCCATTGGGGCATGGACCTAAAGTGGCCACATCCCCAAATAAGAGTATGTTTCCCTCTCTCAGCAGCCACCAACTGCCTATAACTCTTCTGATAGTAGCGATGCATTCTAGAATTTTGACTGCCAACAGCTATGTCCTACCCAGAAAGTCAGTATTTCACAGACCCCTCCACCCCCAACCACCCCACCAGCGCCTGGGAAATTGTCAGGCATTATTTTATAAAATAGTTTTTTTTCAGTACCTTTCTCCCTTTCTTCACTTTTTCTAAGTCTCAAAATGCAAGTGTTAGATCACTAGAGGTCTTGTTAGTTTCATCATTCTTGGTTCACTTTCACCTTAACATCGCTAGTGTGGGAAGTTCCTTCATAATTTTTTCATTTCATTCATGAGAGACTCCTGATTGGTTCTTTGAATGGTTCCTAGCTCTTAGTGGATTCCTTGCTTACCTTCTGCATTGTCCCATCACTGCTTTGTGCTATTCATCTGTGTTTGAACCTCCGTTTCTTTAGGATTGTGCTTATTGTTTCAGGCATTTTTTAGATTTTCTTCAAATTTAGATGTGTTCTTGGAGAGTTCTTACTAAGACTTGGCATCCTCTCATGTTTATGTCCTTAGATTTATGCCTACTGTAACATTTTTCTTCCAGTTTTATATGAAAGGGTTTTGTTGTTTATATGTGATATTGGATGACAATTTGAAACATTTAGTTATAAGGGAGCTTAAAAACAGTCTCTAACAGTCCAGACTGCGGCAGTTCATGGTGGTACTTATTTGACTTGAGGCAGACATGGGCTTAGAAGGGTATGTGTCTTTAGGCCCAACAGAGTCAGCTCTAGTAACACTGAGATTGATGAGCAGCTGACAATCTAGGTGACATGGGTACAGGGAGGACCAAATTCCTTGGGACAAGCACAGGTGGTGCCAAGGATTGAGACACAGGTGTGATAGTTCTTGAGCCCCAGGGTGTAGGCTGGGGCCCTTTGCAGGTACCACAGATAAGCCAAGAAGGTGCTAGCAGTTATGGATTTCCCTAGGTCCTGTATATAATGACAGTGGCAGAAGACAAGCTCACAGGGCATCAGCAAGTATAGCCCTGAGTCCACAGGCTGTGATGTTCATTCCCTCTGTCATCTAGTGCATATAACATTTTCATTTAGGCATGTGTTCTGCCAAACTGGTTTCACAAGCCAATACAGGCAGTTCTGAGGCTTGTAAATTTGGTCTCTAATAGTCCTGGAGCTTCAGAGACTGGAAGTAGATGTTTCTGTAGGGAGAGCTGTCGTGAGGGTAACACTGTTCAGGATTTGATGTACACGGACTCTTGCCCTGATCCCCAGGGAGCCCTTTTCTCCCCATAGCTACAGTCTTAAAATTCCCAACTAGGAGGGAGAACGTCTATAGATCCTGTTATGAAGTACAGGTGCTGACTGGTTAGAGCCACTGGCTACTATGTTTCTGTAGTCACAGGGCTTAGCACCCAAAGGCACAGATGCAACTAGCATGTCCCTGCTATTCCGAAGTTGCTGGCTGAGACGGGAACTCCCCTAGCTCACAGGCGGTGAAAGATAGGTGTGTTCCTAGAGCTACCTGCCGGCTTTTCTGGAACCTTATCAGCTCTAGCTGTGTGAGCGTGGATGAGACCAGGGATTTTCAGCAGTCAGTACAGTCCAACTGTGGTGTAGAAAGGTCCTTCCCAATTCATGAGCTCATTGCCACAGTGGGTACCAGACTTTATATTGCAGGATCCTGTGAGCACAATCTTCCTTCCAGGAAGGTGCAGGTACACAAGGGCCTAATGCTTTGGGTGGAGTCTATTATTTGACTGCCAAGATAGCATCAAGAAGGGGCTGTTATTGTTGCTTGAGTTCTGGGGAGGGCAACTCAGAGTACCTTCCTTGGTTCATAGGAATCGTTTCTCTTTTTAAATTTTGCCAAGACTGAGCGCAAGGCCTTGCCCATGCTAGCGAAGGGGGTCTGTCAATGAACACAGCCCTAGCTGGGGAGCTGTAAGTACCACGGATGTCTCTCTTGGGTTGCTGTTTGCTGCAATGGTCTACATTACTGGCACTTGCTCACATGACGCCAGCAGAATTTGGTTCCATACTGGCCAGGACCCTGGTGACAATGTCACACACTGCAACTCTCTGGCCTCTAGGGCACCTTCAACTGGTTGTTCTTGCTCTTTGGGGTTCTCACGACTTTTCAGAATTCATCCTCTCTCCTTTAAAGTTTCCCACTAGTGACTCAAACTCTTCTCTGTGGTAGACCTGTGTGAAGGGTACTTCTTGGCCATCTTGGCTCTAAAACCCTGAAACAGCATTAAACAAAGATTGATGCACCCATTTGTTTTTTATTCTCAGTTTGACTCTGTGGCTGATATATCTGATGTGACCAGCAATGTCACCCTAAAAAGTTACACCATGCACTTTGAGGTACCTCTGTGTGCTGCACGGATGCCATGTGATTTTTGCATGCTGTGTTGACTGTCCATGGAGAAGCAGAAATATTTCACTGATGGGACATTAAATCAGAAACTGGCTGTTTCTGTCAGCTAGGATTTACCCTAAGATCACATCTTATAATTAGCGAGATTTTTGCCTTGTTGGTGGTAATGACAGAGCTGATGACTTATGGACTCTAGATTCCTACAAGAAGGTAAAAATGGGGGAGAGGAGGAGGAGGGATCACTTCCTATACCGGTGTAGAACTCTGAAAATGAAATATCTATTGGGCAACCATGAACAACATAGATTAACTTTTGACGAGAGGGAAGAGAAGTTGAAGAGACAGGTAGGCTCTATGTCAGTGTGCAGTTAGAGAGTACCTTAATCCAGTCCCGCCCCCTGGGTTCACTGCTAGGCACAGCAGTCCAGGGGCTCACAGCTCCCAAGTTCAAGTATTCTGTTATCCGCCCATCTCCAACAGCTGCTTTCCTTTCCAGGGATTGGCTGACACCAGAATCCCTCGGTCTGGGACGCCTTTGAGCATTCGGAGCAGCCGAAGTGTGTCCATACTGCGGATCCCAAGTCAAAGTCAAATCAGCCAGACCTACACCCAGGGCTCTCTCCACCGCAGCGTCAGCCAGCTCATGGACATTCCAGACAAGAAGGGCTTGGCGGACGACTCGCTCTGGGAAACTATTATGGGCCACAGCAGTGGACTGGTGAGTTGCTTCCTATCCACATGCCACGCCCTTGAGCACTACCTATAGCACCTGCCCAATTATTTTGTAAACAACTGGCTTAACGGTGGTGTGGCTGCAGCTGTTTGGTTAGCAGGTTAGGAACTGCTTGTTGACCTGGTGTATGCTAAAACACTCAGAAAACACATAAACAGAAACTGACCTAAATAAGGCATAAAATGCCACACTTGGTTTACTTTTAAAACCCCCAAAAGCCATGATAAATGAATACATTACTATTTATCCATCCAGTGAGACAAGGTTACACGTGTCTCGAGATGACCTTGAACAAGTTTCTCCTTTCTCAACCTTCTAGATGCTGGAATTACAGGCATGTGCTTCCATGTTCTCCCTTTAAAAATGAACATGCAGCACTGGGGATTAAACCCAGGGCCCTTCATGCATGCTAGACATGCACTCTACCAACCGAGATGAATCCCCAGCCCTCAGCCACCTGTTTGCTCCGTCTTTCAGGAAGTTAGCTCAATAGTAGGAATGATGGCTTTTGCGGGGTCACCTGCCATCTCCTATCCCCTTCAAGCTCCCTGGTGGCCGAGGATGAACACAGGAGGATTTTTACCGATGATCCTGCCTTGTCTTCCTAGGCACCTATCGGTCTTTCCATTCAGCTAGCAGGAGGAGAAACTGGGGGTAGAGAGCTTAGCTCTTTTTCACGTCCACCGCCTCCAACCACCTGCTTTCCAAGTTTTCCTTCCCTTCCCTTCATGGCATTAGTTCCTGACTAAAGGCGAAATGACAAAGGGATTGATTGCCTGGCTCTAGATCCTGCCATCACCCAAGTCCTTTGTGCTTATTCTGAAAGATTAAATATATTAAATATATATTAAATTATATAAGCTAAACGTTATCTTCCTGGGAGCTCAGTTTGCAGAGTGCTCTACAGGCTCAAAGCCCTGGGTCCAATCCCGTGGAACACAGTGTTGCACACCTCTAGTTCTAGAACCAGGAGGTGGAAGCAGGTGCACACCTCTAGTTCTAGAACCAGGAGGTGGAAGCAGGCGCACACCTATAGTTCT
>NC_022013.1:75050498-75055807 GCF_000317375.1 Microtus ochrogaster
CAGGAGGTGGAAGCAGGCGCACACCTATAGTTCTAGAACCAGGAGGTGGAAGCAGGTGCACACCTCTAGTTCTAGAACCAGGAGGTGGAAGCAGGAGGATCAAAAGTTCAAGATCATCTTTACACGGCAAGCGTGAGGGCACTTGGAATACATGAGACACTGCCTCACACACAAAACAAAAAGACCTCAGAATTCCTTCTTGATCTTGTTACAACTCATTCAGTCACAGAATTCCATTCCAGGCCCAGGTTTTAAATGGCTGGGATGATTGTTAAATGAATTTTTTTTGTTAAAACATATAAATGTACTCAATTCAACAATGAAGACACAAATGGAACATTTCACATAATCCTCACGCAGTCTAGGAAGGGCTGTTACCAGAGTTACAGAAGGAGTGTAAGGTCAGAGGTGAGTGGGGCCAAACCAAGGACACAGGAGCTGTCTTTTTGTGGGACTGTGATCATAGGCTTTAACTGAGACCACTGAAAACAATGGCCACGTGAGCTTGGCTTGCTTGGTGTGCCAGTCCTAGTAAAGGGCAGTGTGCAGGAGGCTTGTATGAAATCATAACATTAACCCTGGTGATAAAGGCAGCACACAGAGCAGGGAGCAACAGGGCATACATAATAGCTTGTGTCCTGGCTTTTACTCTTTTTGAATGAAGTTTTTTAAATAAAAAACTACACATACACCGATTCTAAATTCCCCTACTCTATAGTTAACCGAGGCTCACAGAGGCTAAGATATTGTACAGTGTGACCTCAAGCTGTGTGCTGAGCTAGCTGGCAGCTCACGTGTGTGTGTGTGTGTGTGTGTGTGATTCCTTCAGGGAAGGGAATTTAGAGGAACGTCTAAATCTGAATCCACATACCAGTCTTGAACATAGTAGGCAGCTTTTAATTCCCTGAATATGTTTTATATCACAGTGAGAGACTGTGAGGAGCGAACATTACTGACAGGAAGTACTGTAACCACTGACTGGTTTGCTTTTCAGTATGTGGACGAAGAGGAACTAATGAATGCCATCAAGGGTTTCAGCTCGGTAACCAAGGAACACACCACCTTCACAGACACCCACCTGTAAAGAAAGGAAGTTGTAACAAGAAACCTGCGGTGCATGGTCTTGTACCCTGTTTTTTCCAGTTATCACAACATGTCATAAAAGCTGAAAAACAACAAAGAAGCAAATTCTTCTTAATTTTTCAATTTTTCCTATGAGGACCTAAGAACTATTACTTCTGTGATTGTCTCAGATAAGGAATTCTATCAACATGTAGATGCTTGCATTGCCTCCTGGTTTTGTGGATGATAAAGCAAGCAGTTCTCTGGGTTCGGCTGCTGACACTGGGCCATTTCAAGACGGTACACACTTGTTATCAGCAATGAGATGCCACTGGTTAAACCCAAGCAAGTCAGCTAAGAGGAAACTGAAAGCCCATAAGCAATACCCGTGCTAGCAGTCACAGCTCCACACTGAAACACACATCACGTGGGAAAGGATCCCACAGAGCAGGTGTGGTTCAGCAGCATGCAGCTCATGCCCACAACCCAGGCTGTGACAGCTGGAAAACCTTCGCTTGTTACAGAACTAAAACCTGTGAGATCGTCAGTCAACTTTTCATAAATTATTCTCTTCCTGGAAAACACTATCAGAAAACCTTTTCTTCAAAGTCTTAGGAAATTTTTTCCGAGTTTATGTGACAATATCTTGTGGACCTTTATGAAGGACAAACACTTATTTTGCTTAAAAGCCACTATTTACTCCCATGATCCAATAGTCTACGGCTACTGTTCTTCCAGGGTACTGACTGCCGTCCAAACCTGAGGCACTGCAGCTCCTAGTTACTCGCCACCCTTAAGTGTCAAAGCATAGACCGGGATTAAACACTACTTCTACCCCTGTCTCAACTACACACATCTTTACATGCATTTTCCTGCCTTGCCAAAAGTTTTATACCTTTGGGAATGAAAACAGAACTGGCCAGTTTGCTAAGCTTTATCTCCTTTAATTTCTGTCTCATGGCTGTATGGTAGGCACTGCTGTGTTGAATTGAACCAGGACCATGAGGTCCTACTTCTGGGCAGCATTTTCCTGATCATTAGTGAGAAATACTGTCTGAACTGTTGAAATAGGAGCGGCGGGGCTGCGTCCCCAGCACCCTGCCACCCACATGGCTAGCTTAGCTTATGTCCCGAAATAATTACATGGAAACTGTATTCTTTTAATCACTGCCTGACCCATTAGTTCCAGCCTCTTATTGGCTAGCTCTTACATATTGATCTAACCCATTTTCTATTATTCTATGTAGTCCACGAGCTGGCTTACCAGGAATGATCTTAACCTGCATCTGCCTGGAGTTGGAGAACCATGGCGACTCCCTGACTCAGCTTCTTTCTCCCAGCATCCTGTTCTGTTTTCTCCGCCTACCTAAGGGTTGGCCTATCAAGGGGCCTAGGCAGTTTCTTTATTCCTTAACCAATGAAATCAACAGATTGATATATGACACTCCCACATCAGAACAACACCTCCTGAGGACTAAGCCCTAGCGTCTAAGAAGGAAACACAGCAATCATTGTAATCTTTGGTGATGCGGGCCTGCTGTGTGTGCAAAAGCAATCACTTCTCTACCTGTGAAGGCCACTCGAGGTCTGCTCCTCAGGGGCCACGGGGGCTTGAGATGAACCTCTAGCTCCTCTGGCCTTTTACAGTTGTTCCATCTACATGAGGGTGGAATCCCTGCTTGCCCATGGCTTTATCTGTGGAAGCACGGAGGAAATTTCCCTCGGCTTACAGGCCTCTCTGTAGACTGACCACAGTTAGGACTGACTGGATGCTTCTCCAAAGCCTCCCTGAACAAGAGAACAGGTTAGATCCCCTACAGTTATAACTCAGAGGTCCCTTGGGACCTAGCTGACCTTGAGAAAGGCGGAAATATCCTTTTATTAATCCCTCCGACCATTTTAGTCTCCAGGTATGGTTCCTGAACACTTAGAAAAGTCATGTCAGTCAGTCTGGTACTTTTGAGTAATATGTAGATATAAAGTTGGGGGGGGGGGTCAAACGCTTAAAACTTTGTTTTGATATGACTTTGTTCTTTAAGCCAGTCCTTGTTATTGTGACAGAGTAGATCAATTAACCCCACTGATTTAAGCATATTGAACTCTGACCTGTTACACACCTTCTGTAACTTGTCTATGCTTCCCAGCTTTCTTATTAGGTTTAATAACATGAACAAACCTACCTGTGACTATCTTTGCACGTTGGCTGGGCTGATGCCACGGCAGTTGTTTGGCTTCAAAGATAGTGTTGTGTAATAGCACCTTAATAAAACAAAATTGAATCCACTACATTTGCGGTAACTTAAAATCACCTGGGTACACACCACTACACTGAGGGGCTTGGTGAGTTCCCAGGTAAACCTTGTTTTTCACTAGCTGCTTTATTTTCATCAAGAGACAAGTCATGATGCCTTTACTGTTTGATTCTGTGGCAAGAGAAGTAGCCAGAGGGCCAGTCTGACCCAGGAAATGCCTGGGTACGACATCTGCAGAGCCAGCTTCTCAGGGGACTCAGCACAGGAGAATTGAATGCACGCACAAGGCATCATTTGCTCTTTATAAAAACCCACAGAGTGGTTTACAATAAACTTAAGTGCTTGAGTCCACTGACAACTGGCTGGGCCCAAACTACCTGTCCTTCTAACCAGGAGAGACCGGCTCTGGTGGGTCTCATCACCTACTGGGTCGTCTTGTACGAACAGGGATGGACGGATACAGAAAAGATTTCTTTTGGAGCCTTTAAACTATGAAAACTATAAAACTCCCGTTGGGCACTAGAGTGACCACCCACGATCAGGAAGGATCAAGTTGGTTTGCCTTTCTCAGTGGTCTAACTGGAGACCCTTCCCAGTTAGACTTGAGGGGCAACTGCTTGTACCCACAATTTCTGGGTGTTTGCAAATGGAGGCAGACAACCCGAAAAACTATTTTTCTCTCAGTTCTGAACAAAGGTGGGTGTGGATTCTCCCACCATCTCACGTGAGGGAAACATCCCAGAATAAACTGAGGCTAAATCTGACAAAAGAGAATCAGAAGGTCTTGTCCTGAGAGTCTAGTTATGCCCAGTGCTATAGGAAGCAGCGGAGTGGATGATGGGAGAATCTGGAACCCGTTTGTCCCGTCTGCATTGGGACAGACGAGGAAAGACAGTGTCCCACCCTGTTCGTCCTGGGCAGAGGCTAGACTGAGCAGTGGGATCTGCACACTTAGCTGTGTCTCAGTCCCCTACAGCTCCCAGTTCCTCCTCACATCTTTCTCAGGGCCATCTTGTCCCCTTGTCTGTCCCTGCATGGACTTGGGCCCAGGTACTCACAGTTCTGTTGGTTTCTAAGGTATCTGATGCCACCAACACTCAGAATATTAGCTTGCTTTAAAGAGCCACTTTGTACGCCCCAAAGTGACATTAAGCCACACAAACTTTTGTGCTCAGAGAGCACACACCACGTCATGGGCCTGGCTCTGCTCCGGCTTCACATGATCTGAAGGCCAAGGTTAAGACATTTCCAGTACCCAGTAGTTCACCGAGTGCAGAGCTGGAGGAGAAGCAGATACAGCCCACTGGAGATGGGGGGAGGGCAGAAAGCAGTTAAGAAGACCTATGGAGCCTTCCCCTCCAGCCTCCCCACTGAGCAGGATAGACTTCTTTGTTGCTGCAGCAGCCCGTCCTGCACCTGGCGCTGCACTAATGCAAACTCACATGCGTTTCCCAGGTCTTGCAGTCATAGTCCAGAGGCACATGGCTGGGAAGGCTCTTCAGCTTCCTTCAGGAACCAGCAAGTTTTGAAAGCCTACATGTAAAAATTTAAGTCTTCTGAAGATTAACTTCAATACTTAGAACGTAATGGGGCTGGTGAGATGCCTCATCAGTTAAAGGCACTTGTCACTAAGCATGATGACCTCTGTTTGGTTCCCAGAACACACACAGCAGGAGAGAACTGACTGCAGTAACTTACTCTCTGACCTCTACCTGTGTGCTCTGGTAAGAGGAGCACAGGAACAGGGGTGCACATTCATGTGCACACATGCGCACACAAAATGTAATAAAATGTTCTTCAAAAGAATTAAAGTAATCAGAAGCCTCCATTACCACACCGCTCCTTCAATGATTCTATTTCCTGCATGGGCTGACTACAGCAGTGCTGAAAGCAAGGGCAGACCCAGGACCTCCTACAAGTGTATGCAGCCCTGCTATTGCCACACCCCACACAAGTGTACACAGCCCTGCTATTGCCACACCCCACACAAGTGTA
>NC_022013.1:75055907-75062912 GCF_000317375.1 Microtus ochrogaster
TAAACAGCCCTGCTATTGCCACACCCCACACAAGTGTACACAGCCCTGCTATTGCCACCACCCCACACAAGTGTACACAGCCCTGCTATTGCCACCCCCCCCAGCTCCACAGCTCCCCAGCTCCCCAGCTCCCCAGCTCCACAGCTCCCCAGCTCCACAGCTCCCCAGCTCCACAGCTCCCCAGCCAGTGCTCTTCCATCTGGGGCCCACTGTCTCTTCCAATGCAAACACAGTAAGTGTGTGGGGTGCAGGGCCTGGTCTGGAAAAGATGTGTGGATGGAGCATTTGTAAGGTCAGAGCTGTCATCAACCAGGCGGTGCAGCTATGGAAGACCCCGGCTCCTCGGCTTCCCCCCACAGTATACATTTTAAGAGCTCCAATGAAGAGCAAGGATTATCAGCTTGCAGTAGCCACAGTGTTCTGGACAAACAGCTAAAGCCCCTCTGGGGTACCAGCATGTAAATTTTTTTTTTTTTTAAACTCAGAGATAGAACTTGTTCTCCCTCCCTCCCTCCCTCCCTCCCCCCCTCCCTCCTTCCCTCCCTCCGAGTGGCATCAATTGGAATTTCAGGTGCACTCTACCTCAAACCAGGGCAAGCTCAGCACCACTTTCTCTGCTGTTATAAGACAATACTAAGTACTAGAATGGCTCAAGAAGTAAAATTGCACAAGTTTTTCCTTGTCCAGGCAGCCCATGCCCAGGTGCCTGTACTTAGCTTAAATTTGAGGATGACCCAAGTTACATTCTCCATGCAAACCCAGTAAGGAATCAGCCTTCTCCCAACATCCATCAGGAATATGACCAATGACTATCAATGTTCTTATTATTGGGGTCCATCCATCAGGAATATGACCAATGACTATCAATGTTCTTATTGGGGTCCATATATCAGGAACATGACCAATGACTATCAATGTTCTTATTATTGGGGTCCCACGCTTGTGCTTCTTGGCTAAGAAGTGGCAGCAGAATTCCAATCACAAGATAAAAGTGCACTGCTCTATCCACCCGCTACCCCCTTCTCAGGGGGATGAGCGCAACTCTACCAACCCGCTACTCCCTATTGGGGGGGGGGGCACTAACTGGGGATTCTGACCTTGCAGGTAGTAGAGTTCCACTGCAGGAAAGGGGACCCGAGTCCGATTGTCAGTCAGGCATACTTGCACAGACGTCATCTAAAATCCTGGGTGAGTCTGAGAAAATGCAATGAGGTGCTGGCTTGTCTATGGGATCACTGAGCACTTTCCCACGACTGGACAAAGAATTCTACATCTGGGAAAAACACAAGACCCAGCTGCCAGGAAAGCAAAAGGCACAGCTTTATCCCTTCAGGCTGAGAGGGACCCAAAGTCTAGAGTCTGCTGAAGGGACTTTAGGTTGTACTTTATAAAGCCCTTGAATCTTTCCCTCCCCAGTCTGCCCTGTCTAGACAACCTTCCCTATGCCTTCCTGTCACTTCTCCTCCTTCCGTCTTCTGGGAACAAGAAGACTCCAGCCTTCCTGTCCGCCTGTGCTCCTCTAGCTCCCCCTCAACATCAGCTACACAGATGAAGAACCCAAGAGTTTCGGAATCTAGAGTTTACCACGCTCCTCTAGCATTCATGTTGGCATCTACATAAAAATACAGCTGGTGAGAAAAGGACAGCCGAAATAATAGTCACAATACATGCCAAGATGCTGCGAATAGATATTTAAATGTGAACTAAGTTTAATAAACTTATGAAGGACTATTCTAGTAATCCCGAATTACACATAGAAAACGAGAGAGGCATACCTGGTTAAAGAAACCAGAATGTGCGGAGCATGTTCTGATCCAGGGTGCATTAAAACCAACAGCAGCTCCCTTACCAAAATGAGTCTACTACCAGGGACTCAAATGCACCAAAGTTTGGAACGGGGCTAGGACAGCTCTATTTAATGCCAAGTAATCCTGATGAGGGAGCCAGGAAGGAAATTGTAGGTTTTTCAAACAGAAGACCTCAGTCCAAAAGCTGGCTTGGCCACTGGCTAAGTTTATCCCCTGTGAGATGAGAATACTTGCCTCACTCAGTACAACTGCAACAAAACGGCTTGCACTGTTTTCACCAGATGTGTCTCACATTGTACTTGAGTCACAACCTTGGCAATGGGGGCACAGCGACCTGGGAAAGTGGAACCCACTCTCCTACAGATGGGAGGCACAAGGCTAGGCCTGCAGAATCTGCAATCCGTGCTTTAGTCAAGGTACTCTTCCATGTTTGAGACGGAGGTTCATGATGGAGCCCAGGCTAGCTTCCAATTGTCAGGATGGGATTAAGGTTCACAATTTGCACTCTGTTCTTTAGTGGTCTACTTACATGGTAAATACAATGTTGCTTTTCTGTAAACACATGTTGTAGAGCTTAAACAGGATACTGTTCCTTAAAGAACTGAAGACACACTGCCTTAACCTTTCTCATTTGATTTAATCGACAAATAAATACAAGGGATTTTTTTTTTTGTGAAATCACTGACAATATAGTTAATTTTAAAGAATTTTTTTTCCAACGTCATTATACTTCTGGGAATGGGAATTATACATCATTACTAGTGAATGCTTATGGGTTTACAGTTACATTTTCTCCATTTGCAGAAATATGTAAACCATCCCAATGGAATGAAGAAAATGTACAAAAATTTTTCTTTTGCTCTCAGAGTTCAAAATAGATCAAAACAACAGTTTTACAGATGGAAGCATTTAACTCCAAATCTAGAACTCCAATTCCGTAAGACACTGCACAAACATAATGGTTCCTGAAGTAGGGAAAACCAGCAAATGGAGGGTCGCCCTTCTGGACACCAAGCTTCCCTGTCATTATTATCTCATCTATTCAAAAACGGACAGTTGTCCCCACTCGACAGACTTCAGGTATCAAACACTGGTGATGCATGCTGCATTATCTCCCAACAACAAGGATCAGAAATGACCACAATAAAACAAACCAACCCTAAAGACGTAGTGCACAGTGGAACCTGGGCTCCAGAAATAGTGTTTGAGTTACATGAGACTTCTTCACAACATAGCACCTCATCAGGTATCTAGTAAACACTTTGCAATCACAAGGGTTGGGAGCCACATTCCAAGGAGATTCTGTGATTAACATTAGGGTACCACTGCAAGACAAGTCTTGAGCATCTGATTAGGAACATGGCCCATTGCCTCACATGCTCTAAGGGCACTATGGTTACCATGGTGCTGGGACAAAAGAGCAGCACGGAGGGGACACGGAATGATTCCGCTTACAAACCGTTGTTACGTGTGCCCACCTGCGGGAGTAGGCTACTTCCGAGCTGCCAAGGATCGCACCACTGTGCCTCCTTAGGAGGGTATGCTCTGCTCCTGCCTCAGGAGAGCGGGCTCAGAAGACACTTACCTGGTCAAATTGTGTCCTATAGTGTTTTGATGTAAAAGCCAATGTAGTGAGAAACCTAGGGAATTTTATTCTCCGTGTAAATTTCCCGAAACTACCATGCACTGGGTGAGTTCACAAGCTGTACTCTTGGCCTGAGGAATCACTCTTTTTGTGCCGAGGTGACGGAGCGGTCTTTGTTGGAGATGGGGATGCTGTACCAGGAGAGTCGGTTCCTCCATCAGAGGTACTTGGTGAGGAAGCCAGATGGGGAACCTTCTTTCTTCCAAGGAATCCTCCTGCTTCAAATCCTTTCTTTCGTAACTCCACTTTATGCTCGGTTTCATCCTCCGCTGATCTTTTCTTGGACTCTGACAACCCTTCAGCGGTTTTCTGCACTTCCAACCCCCCCTCTAACTCCTTCCCACACCTCAGCTCTGTCCCAGGGGACCTTCTCTCAGTACCGCCCTCCCCCGCTGCCCCTCTCACTTCAGCCTGCACGGGACCCACGGGACCATTTTCTGGAACAGCTCTCTCTAGGTTTCTGTTGAGATTAAGCGTCTGGAAGTCTCTGTAGCTGTGGAAACTCTCAGTTCTCCTCGCTCTGGCTAACAAAGGGCTCTCTCGGTAAGGCCGCGTGGCGCCATAAGTGGCTGCTTCATGGATGGTTTCATGGTGCTGGAGCTGAAGGCTGGAAGACAGATTTTAAAATGACAAGTTATAACTTTACTTCCAGGTCTCAAGAGCATATCTCAAGCAGTTAAACTGACAACTAAAACATCATAAAAACATAATGCATATTACTATCCACACCTCTCTATAAGAATGCATTTGACAAGCACACCATATTACATACGATTACCAATGTAACACATGCATTCACAATCAAGCAAAAATTCTGAATAGCAGGGAAAAAAGGAAAATAGATGCTAAAACCAATAAGGAATCAATGTAACTCAATTATTAGGCCCTTGGATTCTTATAATTTGAAAGTTTTTGCTAATATGATTGAAAAAGGCAAAGCACTTTATTATATTAAGTACACAATGCCTTAATATGAAATTAGACAAGATAACTTAAACACTTTTGATTAGCTTTGAACCTGAGCAATAAGAACGAAAACTGCACAAAGTATCCAATTGATGTGATCTTTCTAATTCAGGGTACCTGTGATGGCTACTCTTGGTTGTCAACTTGACTATATCTGGGATGAACCACAATCCAGAAATGGAGGGCACAGTTGTGATCCCGATCCTGAGGTGGGAAGCATACCTTTAATCCGGGCCACACCCTCTGCTAGACGCCTACATAGGGACAATGGAAGAAGGAAGGGTTTGTTCTCTGCCTGCCCTCCTTGTCAGTACGTCCATTCCTTCACTGGCACTGGAGTCCACTTCTTTGGGATTCCAGCACACACACAAGACCAGCTGAGAGGCCAGCCTCGTGGGACGGAGCAACTCTAGATTCTTGGGCTTTCCATTCAGGTAGCCACTTCTGCAATAGATGGACTGCAGCCTGGCAGTCATTCCAGTAAATTCCGCATATTTATATATAGAGAGATTCGTGTTCTATGTTTGGTGACTCTAGAGAACCCGAATACAGTGAGTTCCTGATCACAGAATGACATTCCCTACGGTGGTTGGAATGATAAATGTCCCCATAGTCTCAGGCATTTAAGCACTTGGTCCCCAATTGGTGATGCTGCTTGTGAAGGCTCAGCTGTGGTCTTGCTGGGGAAGTGTGTCACTGGGGGGCCCAGTGGTAAAGAGTGTGTTTGGCATGTATGAAGTCCACAGGTCAATCACAGCACATGCCACATACATGAAAGAGCACAATATTTTTTCCTTGCACATTATACATGTATGAAACTGTCAAAAAAAAACTCAATAAAAGTTTAAAATATTTTCCTATGAAAAGAATGTGCTATGCATACAAATAAAAATTGATTAATATTTGAACAATTCAATATTATTGAATCTGATTTCAAGCTTACAGCAACAGACACTTTCCTGGAGAAACCAAGTTCATTTAGGATGCACTCCCTACTCTCTGACCCACCTGGAGTTGGACTCTCGAAGGCGGCTGTGCTGAAGGACAGACGTGGCAGGACTGATGTTGGGGGTAGCACAGCGGGATGCGCTCAGGTCACACTGGTCCAACAGCTTGAGCAGCTCTTCCTCAGTGGGGCCGCCCGCATCTGGGGAGAGAAGGAAGCATTCATTAAAACTTGAGATCAAAGGTCAGATTGTGACAAAATTGTACTGTGATGTGGGATTCCCCTCTGTATGCTGTAAAAATGTTTTATTACCACTGGTTAATAAAGAAGCTGCTTTGGCCTATGGCAGGGCAGAATGTAGCCAGGCTGGAAGAGACAGAGAGAGAGTAGGCAGAGTCAGGGAGATGCCATGTAGCTCCCAAAGGAGAAAGATGCCAGAACCTTTCCGGTAAGCCACAGCCTCGTAGCAATACACAGACTAATAGAAATGGGTTAATTTAAGATATAAGAGTTAGGTAGGAATAAGCTTGAGCCGTAGGCCAAGCAGTGTTGTAGTTAATATAGTCTCTGCATGGCTGCCTACCCTTGTCCTCACTCTTGTTGACCATGTCCATAGCCGTGGTCAGGTCCCACATCTGGATGCTGCCGTTCGTGTGGCCGGTGAACAAGTAGCGCCTGGGTCGTGAGCCCATCCTGCTGGAGCCCTCGCACTCTCTCACAGTGAACGAGGATATTGTAGTGCAGTCCACAGCCTGGATCTCACAGATCCTGCAAAGACAGAACACTGTGGACTGAAGGGTGCAATGACTTACACTGTACAACTCAAACATTTCAGTAAGTTCTGATTTTCAAAGTCACACAAATGAACATGTACCTAAAATAGTTTTAAAATGCTCAAAGAGAATTGACAGAAAAATCTAGTCTTGTTTTTCTGAATGAGAAAAACTTCTCATATATTAGTGTGTTCTCAGCTGAAAGAAAGAGACATAATTTGGTCACAAAAACCATCTTGGGAATGAGGAAGTCTTCAGAAGGAAGAGGTGAGAAAATAGAGGGAAAGGGAAGAGGGGGCAGCAATGAGAGTAAAGGAATATACTGATGCTGAGAGAGAAAAATCACTCAAGCTTGAGCACAACCTTTTACAACGTAAACTCACAAAAGTTCCACAACTGCATATGAGTGAAGCAGCTCAGCAAAAAAAGGCACAACTGGGGACAGGCAATTGAGAGGACAGCACCTGAGGGGGGATCGTGAAACACCCATGCCACTGGGGTGTAGATGAAGCCCAGTGGGCACAGCCAGCGGAGCAGCCAGTCCTGCTGGCCACACAGGCCACACACACTGCAGTAAACCATCTGATGTAAACATTATTAAATTCCCCACCTGTAAGGTCTGCTATGATCACTTTCAAAGACACTAGCAGACTAAGTGATTTCTTGTTTATTTCAATTAGTAGAAATTTCAAAAAGCTTTATTTTATTCACGTATGCATGTCTGGTGCCCCAGCAGGGCAGAAAAGGCACTCCCTATCTGTAGGACGGTTCTAAGGACACACTCCATCTGTAGGACAGTTCTAAGGACACACTCCATCTGTAGGACAGTTCTAAGGACACACTCCATCTGTGGGACGGTTCTAAGGA
>NC_022013.1:75063709-75070294 GCF_000317375.1 Microtus ochrogaster
GACGGTTCTAAGGACACACTCCATCTGTGGGATGTTCTAAGGACACACTCCATCTGTGAGATGGTTTAGGTGCATTAGTCATTTTCTGGACTTCTGTCAATAATTACTAATGACTACATGCAATCTAGATGAAAATAAAACCTATCCAATCTCAGAGTATATTCAGGAACATGCCATGTAAACAGAGACAGGCCAAAGAGAGGCAAGCAGGGAACTCTAGGGACAGCACCAGCACCAGCAACCTTGAAAAGAAACTGTTTGCTTAATGACTACCACTAGGAATTAGGCTCGCTCACTTGGTTGGCCTGCGGGGGGGGGGGGGGGGATCAGCAAAGCTAGGGATGATGGTTTTCAAAGTGAAACAAAACAACAGAAAGCTCACTTCTACAATGTCCACTGAGCCAGCGACTGTAAAGACTTCTGCTTTTATCACTTTACCTTAAGGTACACTCTCTAGACAGCAGAACCTTAATCAGTCAGGCAACCGATGAGGCCACTTAGGTTGAATTTAAGTAGCTAATCAAGGGTAGTTTTAGAATTCAGTACATGTGTCTACCATGAAATCCACCATTAAAATCAGACAAATCATCTCTGAAGACAAAGAAAGCCTCAATGTGCAGCACTCAGGACCAGAGCGGCAGCCTGCTGCACAAGCACAGGACACAGTGAGACAGGTCACTGCACAGGAGTGAGGACAATGTGATCTGGGATGCAGATGCTAACTGGGAGCTATGGCGGTCAGGCAGGTCACGTGACCATCAGCCAAGGATGACCCTGGCAGGAAATCTGCAGTGTCCCATCTGAAAGACACAAGTAATGTATATAATATCTGTGTATGATGGGAAATGTTTCAATTCAAAGGTTTCTTGGTTTGGTTTTGTTCTTTCTGTGGGCCTCTCAGTCTGTTCCGTCAGGGTCAGCGATGATTCCGAGTGGGTGTTACCTTGCTAGTAGCTAACTAGCACAGAACTTCGTCTCGATACTAGTGCATACTCGTTTCTAGTTCATTCTTCCACCTCTAGCAAACTGCACCTGCGTTCTGGGAGACAAAAGCATCTTCTGAATATACATGTCCTTCTGTGAAGCCTGCGTTACCTTTTTCCAGTTGACGACAGCCTGACAAACAGCTTGTTGGTGATGGGAACAACTTTCTGGATAAACACTTGCTGATCATCTCTTTCTCCAAACGGCCCTGTGTCAGAAAACAGAAAGCTTGGACAAGAGCAAGAATGGTTTCACATATAAAATAATAGTAACACTCCTCTCCCCAAACAACTGTCATGCCTTTTGTGGCACAAGCCCTAAATCAATGTCATACACACACACAGCAAAAGTAAGTTAATCTGCATTAAATTTTACAATAGAAATAGACAATATTTATTTTTCAAGATTTATTTCTTCCTGTGTGTGTGTGAGTGAGCGAGCGAGCGAGCGAGTGAGTGAGTGAGTGAGTGTATACCTCCGTGTTTGTCTGAGTGTGTCACACTCAGCAGGAGAGAACTGACTGCAGTAACTTACTCTCTGACCTCCACCTGTGTGCTCTGGTAAGAGGAGCACAGGAACAGGGGTGCACATTCAAGTGCACACATGCACACACAAAATGTAATAAAATGTTTTTCAAAAGAATTAAAGTAATCAGAAGCCTCCATTACCACAATGGAGGTAATGTTTCTATTTTCTTAAGACACAAAATAGAAAGCAGTAATTTTGCATCGAGTCCCAGAGAAACACACCAACAGTAGCCACCAAGCAAGTGCTTGTGCAGAGTCACAGGAGCACACTGTCCAGAGCTCCGGGATGACCACTTCTTCAGTTTGGAGGATTTTGACCTTTGTAATTTTCACATCCATAATGAGACACCTTAAGGACAGGACATCAGTCTAAACAAAGAGCTAACAGAATGAAGGGAACCATGTTGCACAGTGCAGAATTTCACATTCCACACAGGGCTGAAAAGAGATGAAAAAGATGACTGGGGTGTGGACCTCTGGACTATGGACACTTGGCCTATTTGGGGCAGTACACAAAGGTTTTCGATATAAAAATGAAAAGCTTCAGCCAGAGAGATGGCTAGGAAGTTAGAAGCACTTGATGCTTTAGCAGAGGACCCGGGTTCAGTGCCCAGTGCCCATAGGATCGCTCACAACTGTATGTAACCCCAGTTCCAGGTTCAGCTGTCCTCTTCCAACCTTGTACACACACACATGTAGGAAAACACCTATACATATACAATAAAAATACATTCTTTAATTACTTCCCCTTTATTATACTGGGCAAGGCAGGGACGACCAAATCAAACTATAAAAGAGAATCCTGCCCTGAGACACCGGGGAGTTTAGTATCTCTTCTTTATTGCACTCATTAACAGATTTTTTTCATAAAAGTACGTGGCACACAACACACTTCCACATAACAATCTCTGTGCTGCTGCTGACGTGATGGGGAAGCACACTGAATGACATCCCAGCCTTCAGCTCACGTGTATGGGCACACCCACTCACCCCATGATCTTTCTCAGTGCTCCCTAAGGAAAGCACCATCTTTATCCCCATTTTACAGACGGTCAGTACACAGACTGTACCACTTTCCCTGGGACCAGAGTACAGTGATGTGCACACGCTGGCCAAACAACTCAAATTTCATAACAACAATGACTTTCCCCAGCTTCAATTGTATTCTCAATAATTGTTAAAAACAAAAGAAAAAAAAGTTTCAATTATGCACAGTCATCAATCACAGCTTTAGTAGAAACAACAACACCTGGTTAGCATTTGAATATAATATTTAAAGGAAGAAATGCTAGTAAGAGAAAATTGTTTATCTTAACTTTTTAAATAATAAAAAATGTTTCAATAATGTAATTTTGGGAATTCACAGAACTAATAAGAAAACTACAGGGCTTGTGAAGACGGATGCATTGGCAAAGCCCACAGACCGAGCTAAAGTCCTGGAGTGCATGGAAAAAAGCCAGGCCGAGTGCTGTGTGCGTGACATCCCCATGCTGGAGAGGCAGAGACAGGCAGATCTTCGGAGCTCACTGGCCAGCTAGTTTAGACTACTTGGTGAGTGCCAGGCCAATAGAGAGCCTCTGTCAGCATCATTCTGAGGTAGTCCTATAGCCTACACTTAGACAGACACACACACACACACACACACACACACACACACACACACACACACACACACAATATACTTTGCTTGAATGACTTTCAAAATTAAAATATAATTCCCATGATATGCCATTTGTGAAGATGCCCACCTATGTCATTGCCAGAGGAATAGCTGCCATGGCTTTCTGTCTCCTCCAAGGACAGGATCTTGAAAGACGCTAAAGGAGTGGAACCTGGCTGAGTGGAGATCATCCCTCTGAACCGTGTCACTGTCCATGTACGGACATGGTTGTTGTCGGCACACACTAGGAAAGAACATAGGGTCACACACCACCCTGAAACAATTTAACCTCTTTACATTCAACAGATCACAGTACATTTTAAAAGGCAGATCACATATTTATCCTACAACTGTGCTCAGTTATTTCTAGTTAACAAGAGTGAGCCGGGGTCTGGGAAGATGACTTGGCAGATAGACACTTGTCACCAAGCCTGACGGCACCGAGTTCCATCTCTGGGACCCACACAGTCAAAAGTGAGAACTGACTCCTGCAAGGTGCCCTCAGACCTGCACACACGGGCTGTGGCATGTGCAAAAACATAAACATGTATGCACACAAGGCCAATCAATAAACCTAACAAAAATAATGATAATGTTTTGAAGTGAGGGAACCAAATAGAACTCTCTTGGTGCAAACATGAGACATGGAAGTAAGCCCGTGAGTTCCTTTAAAACAGCAGGGGCCACGTGTGGAAGGAGGCACAGCATCAGGTCAGACTGGAATACATAGTAAGTGCAGGCCAGGAAGACCGCATTTGAAACAATAAAACCAAGGCAAAAGCTGGTAAGACATAAATGGAGAAATGTTTTATACCACTCAGACGCTAATCAGCCTAAGCCAGGAGAGCCTGAAAACTGGTGACGAGACTTTCCAAATACCTCCCAGGAACCAGTTGTTAATGACTCATTCCTAGTCACTGTAGAGTCTGTACTAGAGCTGGGCACTAGTTCTATCAGAAACGTATGCCTCAATAAACACACTTCAATTAGGTTTTTAAAATATTTTAATTAAACCTTTTAGTTATTATTAATATGATTATTTACATTTGGGTGAAGGTTGTTATGAGACAGGGCCTTTCTCTGTAGCCCTGGCTCTCCTGGAACTCACCATGTAGACTAGGCTGGCCTAGAACTTACAGAGAGATCTGACTACCTCTGCCCCCCAAGTTTTGTGATTAAAAGTGTGCACCACAACATCTGGCTATATTTTTTTAATGTGAATGTCTTTTATATCATGTGTGTCTTACCCTCAGAGACCTGGTGTTGGAAATACAGGCAGTTATTAGCTATCTGACATGAATGCTGGGACCAAACCTGGATCCTTGAGAACAAACAGTCCTAAGATATACCCTAAAACATGAAACCAACCAGGGAGAAAGGGTACTTTTTTGCTTGGTCTAACAAGGGAAAAAACTACCTTGCCATTTGTAATGATTTTGCAATGATTTTTAGAAAACATCTATAAATGCTAGAAATGTAAAATTTCTATACAAAAATCACGGTTTGTATTCTAAAGCAAACTTTAGGAATTCACTTTGGCGACACTAACAATGACTCCTCTGCACTTGGAGAAGTAATGAAATCCTCAGTTCTCCGAACCCGTGGTGAAGTCCAGTAGGCACCATGAGGGGTTCAACCAATCCTACGGAAAATGCCCCTGACTTTACAAACTTAGTAGAAGACAAATAACTGGAGCAATTCTGGATGAGTCAAGCTTCCTCCACCATCCTGTGAAACCTCACTTTGAAATACACTACAAAAGCACACAGCTGCTTTTACACCAGTAGCCACCAGGGGGCAGAAAGGCAGAGAACACAGAACACTCCAGACAAACTTACTGATCCAGCACTACATGTAATAAATACTGTGTTGAAATATAAATTGTTTTAGGCACTGCTTTGACATCTCACCCTACACTAACAAAGCCACCAACGGCAGTCATGAGGATCTCAAAACACTGCAGTGACCAGCGTATGTTTAACTAGGATGGCATGTCTAAGAGCTTTAAGTGCCATAAGACCATACAATATTTCCAGCGTCTTTGTGTAAACAGCTACCCTTGAGTGCTGAGAGGAGAGAGGAAACACAACTACTGCAGCTTAGGAGACAGATGATAGGCAAACAAGTATCAACCACATGGTGAGCCCATGAAGAACACGCAGGAGACTTAGCAGACAAGGCTAGTGTAAACAGACTGGGAGACCTTACTGAGGAAGTGCGTGAGAGCCTCAAGGACAGAGGGGAGTGTGTGAGAAACTGAAAAGCGTGAGTAAGTGTGTGAGAGTGTGAAAGACAGTATGACCAAAAAGTATGTGGAAGCCAAACATGTCAAACAAAATAACAAGAGCAAAAAACGCTAAGACATGCTTACAAAATAGAAAAGCCAATAGTTTAGAGCCTCGTAATCCAAAGAAAGTTGGCTGGCACAAGGACAAAATTTAGAAGGTAAATAAATCTAGACTGCAAGCTAAACAGGACATCTGGAGTTGGCTAGGAGAGTCAGTGGGACTCAGATCCAGTCTGTATTTCCATACGGCCTGGGATGAGCTGCCCAGTACCTGTAGGAACCTAGGGAAGAAAGACTTGAGTCACTCGGGTGAGGAATGGGGAAGATCATCAAAGACCATTTCCTGGTGGACTGGGCACATTCAGGTTAAAATCAAGGGTGGGTAAGTGGATGGTGATGTTGTATATGATGTGACTTCCTAGTTCTCTGTCAGTCATAAAAGCCTCTGATTTGCCGAGGTTTGGTTCGGAACGCCTGTTGAACACACAGACAACAGAAGCAGGACAGATAGATTTTCAACTCTCTAGGTGGTGACAGAGAGGACGGCATGTATGGTACCGACAGTCAATCACCAGGGAACACACAGGCTAAGAAAGCACTCTCAAAAGAACAAGGAACCAACAAGAGAAGTGAGAAAAGGGTTGGGTGGAGCGGATGGGTGAGCGCTACTTCAGAAAAGCACACAGGTGCTAAAGGCATCTGTGGTCCAGTGAGGCGCTTGACGGAGGTCAAGCTATTCACTCACTCATGGATAGGCACCCAACTCTGCCCAGCACTCACTGCGAACAGTGTTAAGACACAAAAATCTTTTAGTACTGTTCAAATAAGCACAGTCAACATATGAAAATGATGCTTACGAAAGCGCTGGGATAAATTCCTCCACAATGGGCAGCGCCCATCAAAAGCAAATGCTATAGACAAGTTACAACTGAAATTTCACCAAGTCTAGACATCATCTAGGAATTCCTAGCGTGAATTTCTTCAGTGGAATTTGACTTTGTTAAAAAAGTGGGAGGCAGCCGGGTGGTGGTGGCGCATGTCTTTAATCCCAGCACTTGGGAGGCAGAGGCAGGCGGATCTCTGTGAGTTCAAGACCAGCCTGGTCTACAGAGCTAGTTCCAGGACAG